>NW_018020628.1:167967-401273 GCF_002006095.1 Pseudomyrmex gracilis
AGAGAGAGAGAGAGAGAGAGAGAGAGAGAGAGAGAGAGAGAGAGAGAGAGAGAGATAAGATAAACGTTAAAGAATGAGACAATAAAATTAAGTAACAGTAAGTTGAACGAGCTGCGACACACACAATACGGTTGAATATATAAATCAAGTATTGTACTGGGAGTTGTTAAATAAACGATACCGGTCGTCGTACAAATTTCTGTGGTACGGCTTTGTACTTTGATAACCGGGTAGATATTTCGCAAATAATGCACCGATTGCCGAGCACCTACGATCGTGAGTGCACACGCGTGCAACGTATAGCCTTATCCTTTTTCGTTTCCCTCCCATGTTTTCCCCTGCCTCCTTCTTTTTCTCGACCGTGTGCACAACAAAGTGCATACTGAGCGAAGGGCACGTAGAGGAGTATGTAGATGCAGGACAATGCGGTCCTATTAACGAGATCAAACGATACACGGAGACGACCGCCGTGGACCGATACTGCGCTCCCGCCAACCAGGGATGCATTCTCGTCTCCGCAATTCTTGCGATGGCTACACAAAGCTCGTAATGCAATTTGAAATAGTTTTTTAATAAATTTCAACAGTTTTTCTCTCTCTTGCTATTTATGACAAAACTATTCGAATGATCAAATGTACAAAAAGACAAATAAATATCATCTCTTTAATCAATTCACGTATATTCATAGCTTATTTTGAGACATCTGATTTTCTGTATTTGTTCTAGTCGCGAGACCTATGCGAGACTTAAAAAAAAAAAAAATAATAGACATTTTTTTATAATTCACGAGAAATAGATACAAAATGAAAGGTAATTTGATGTTAGTGCGAAATAAGTATCAAAACCGCGGGTTTCTGCGGCCCTGACAATGATAAGACTGCAGCACGACAGTGGCGGCGTTACCGGGTACTGAGGATTTACGGAGGCGACAGACCGATATACCACATCCTACCCTGAGTCTTCTTGTGCTTCCTCTCGGTCTACTTTGCCGTATTCTTTCCTCTCGACGAGATGCGACGCTTCTGTTGTATGTGGCTGCGACACTTAATAATGACTAACCACGCGTGTACATACGTAGATCCGATACTTTTAATAACGTAGCATTTTCTACAATGCTACGCTGGCATCGAAAAATTTCAAACGCAAAAATCGATGAGTCGCAGGCCGAATATCGATTTAAAAATTAACAAGAACAAAAAAGTTTTAGAACAATGATAGACATAAAAATAAGAATAAAAAACGGTAACGATATAAAAGCAAATAATCAGACACTAAAGTGGCAAGTTTTAAATCTGAGAGCAAAGAAAACAGCGGCATTAAGAGACGAGCGACACGAGCGAACCAGATTGCGTTAATTTGTTGCGCGTCCGGCAAAAATGTTAATGCTCGTCGACCGCTCGTAATTCAGCCCCAGCAGCGGTACCTACTGTGTTCCCTCCCTCCCTTTTTCTTCTCTTCTCGCAAGCCTTCACTCTTTCTCGCCAACGTGTCCCCTCTGTCACCCTCTTTCCCCCTGGTTCTTATTCTCGCTCGCGCGCTACACGGTTGCTCTTATCTGCGGTTTTATGTTCGGCTTTGCGTTTTAGCCATGTCCATTCGCGACGGCATGTCGGGGGAGGACGCGTCGGGTTTTAAGTTAAGTTTTACGAAAGGCTAACCGAGCGACAGGTTTATCCGTCCTTCGTACGCGTACCTCGGATTTGCGACCATCGGGCCAACGTGCGCGTGAATTACATCGAAGAAACGACAGTGGAATATCTTCGACGAAGAGGAAGCGCGGTAACGAATTCAAAGTATTAAAAAACATTTCTACGCATGCAAAGTATAAATATTTATTATTTAAAAACAATTTTCTCTACGTACAAAATTCAGATGTTATATTCTTTTTATTACATATATATTTAATTATATAAATATAAATTATTCGTAATCGCGCTGCATTTAACGCAATATAACGTGCACGCACCGGGACATCGATATAAATATAATACGTGTAACATGTAATGCGGAACACATTCTAGGTTTAAGTGTCGAAACGTCCATAAGTTTTGCGCGTTATCTTAAAGCCGCGCGAAATCCCGGGAGACGCGCGATATCGCGGTATTTACCGCTTGAGCAGCGCGCTAAGTATGACAGGCGGTCGCGCGGCAACCACAGCGGGATAAAACCGGGATAAAACCAGGTCGCAGCTGGATCGTCCCGATAAAATATATATCAGCGTTCTGCGTGGCGAGAAGCTTGTGCGAGCGCGCATATAATCGTCCGATCGTCAGGTCTGGCGACGTAGACGCGAGCGAGTCGCGCTTTTGCAAGATCAGACAGACTTTTTCGAGCTTTATAAGCGCGCGCTAGCACTCCCGATGCACTTGTCGCGGTTACTCTCCCGGGCGTTTTCACACGAGCGGCCTGTGGGAACCGCTCTCGCACACTGCACCCAGTATCGGGGTCGACACTCGTTGGGTGACACGTTGGAAAAAAAAAGTCGGTCCCTTCCGCAAACACTGGCAACCGTCAATGACGTCCCTCGACGCGATGTTTTGTCCTCGTGCGTGTATAAGAAAAGAGGATAGAGATTCCGTTATTAAACACACAACACCCCGATGAATATCGACAAGTCCGAGTCATATTCGAGCATCTCGTTCGACATAATCCTAAACTCGTTAGCGCGGTCGTCCGGGAGATGCATTCGCCATCGTGCGATTCGTCTCGGATATTTGCCGAGCGTAGCAACCGAGAGCGATTCCACATTACGCGCGCCCGAGAACTTTGTCGAGGATATTTTTTGTCGCGATAAAAATAGAAATGGAATAGAAATAGAACGGTGATATCAATAAGGCAGTTTCGAACGCGACGCGGTAGCGGCGGAGCGAGATCGTTAGGTCGACCGTAGAGAAAATGTAGGAATGTAGCGCGATTCGGGAAGCTATTGAGATTATACGGAGATTATACGGAGTATATCGGACTTCGCGCGCGGATGTCATCTTATTAAATTATTCTTTAATTGTGGGAACGCATAGATATCGGTATCCTCGATTAAGTGTTACGAGGAGCGCTCGCGTTTTAACCACAGCGTTCTATCGCTTCCTAGAGTACGCTTTCCGAGAACGATGCGACGGATCAAGTGAATTAATTCGACGACTTAATAAATTTCAAAGCGATAAACGCGATAAAGCGAATCGAAAGAGCGGCGGCTCTAACCACTTGACTTTTTTTTTTTCCTGTCAAGTGGTTTGTCTCAAATATTATTTTACGATCTATGCGAACACACTCGAGTCCCATTCACGGAGTCATTCAAATATTATATATACATCCCTCTCTGTCTCTTCGAAGCGCAATCGTTTTACTATCGTCGTTTACCGACGGCTGAACCACTTCGCGCGATCTTTCTCCTTCGTCGTTTGGCTTTCTTATTTCTCCTGTCTCACACGACTTCATCCCTGTTTTTTTTCTCTCCGTTTCCGTGTATTCGATCAACAGTAGTCACCGCCTTGTTGACAGTGAGTACCCTTTTAACGGCGCTCAAGAGAGAGAAACGCGTCGGACAGGCATCGATCACAGGTCGCGAGATCGCATCTGTCGCTGCGGAAACGGCTGTGTGCCCGTGACTTCCGTTCTCAGTGTCCCATTACCACCCCGCTCGGTTAATATACTTCGAGGTCATTGATTCCTGCCGCCGCCGCACCGCTGAGAAGAACTGAACAACTCGAAACAAGTGTGCCCCGTTTATGGTCTCTCGATAGATTTATGAACGCAAGCCACGATGGCAGGTTTAATTTTTGTGTGTCCGTAAAATTTGATAGAGGTGAACGTTTGATTACACGGGATTTGTAATTATCGCAGTGTGTATATTGCGTGTACACTATATATGTAGAAGAGTTTTATTGCTTATCAATTCCGTCTTATCTGTTTATAGTAATGTTTTCGGCGGTTTTTTTCAGAGAACGACGAAAATATGGTAATCGATCGAGCAGCTCGAGAGGCTCAATGACCGTATTCGAGTCCCACCGCGCATCATACATGGCGTGAAAGACGTTTTTTCCAACGTAGATCGAAATGCATCGGCGCCGATAACGACGGCCGAACGTTGACAAAGGACGTTATCTGAAATCTGTTTGAAACGCACTGCATACCGCATACCGAGTAGGCCGCATAAATGCATGTATTTCATGGCGCTTCTGCTTCCAAGGAGGACTCGACGGAGATGAAGAAGGTCTTTCATCTCCGGCACTCTATTAAAAATACACCAGGACAGAAATATACTTGAATTAAGCATAAGCCCCCACCAACTCGGGTCACCTATGCCTCGACGGTCGAATACAATCGTCTTTCAAGCAGAGACGAGACGCAATACATATTAGTGCGCACTTTAAGTGACAGAATGTAAAATAGAATAAGATATATAAAATGTGCGTTTTTCGAATATATGTCGTGAAATTTGTCAAAATATTATATACGTGCGAATTAGTGAAGATATATATTTGATTATTAATTATTATACACATGTATACTAATTAAATTTTTTATATAATTAATCTGATATTTTTTTTTAATTTAGTGTTTGTTATTTATTATCAATTGGTTGTGCAATAATCAAGTGCCGAATTGTCGAAGGGATTTAACTGAATTCTCGGAATAATTAAGATTTCTCTTCTTGTTAAATCACGAGACGTGTCACTGCGCCGAGCGACTATATCAAACGCATTCCAAGTAGAGATGACAGGTTTGTGGATACAAGTCTCTCAGTTCGACTAGTTCGTTGCGGCGGTACAGTGGGTCATTGTTATCTCATTGACGTCCCTCACGTCCTCTTCTACGAGAGAATGTATCATTCTCGTTGGGCGAACAGGTCCTTTACTGGAGATAACGGCGTACTAGGCGCCGATGTGGTTGCATTCACAATGCATTCTCCGAAGATGCGTGACGCACTCAGAATCGTAATGCGTGTGTGCTCTACTTGTCTTTCTCTCGTCAGATTCATCGTACAACACGACCGTCAGCGCATGTCACAGAAAAGGATCCGATCTTTTATCGCCCAAACATTTTTTGGCGATGACTGATTCGTTGCACATGGTGTGAGTTTGTTAGAAAAACAATCTTCTCCAAAGGTTTCAAAAATATTTTTCTCAATTCTTTTGTCTATCTTATCTTTGTTTTTATAAAAAAAAAAAAAGAAAACAAAACATCGCATTGTGTCAAAATATTAATAAGATAGATAATGATGATCTTCTTTTCTCTCTCTCTTTCTGTAATTATATAAAATTAATTTAAATTACGTTTGAATTCTATTTTTAAGTTAAGTGAGTTTGTAATGATTATTTTTTTTATCACGTGTATATTTTATTAATGTTTCAATTTTTCTCAAAAGTTCAACTTTTTTACGTGTAATTTTTTTTTTTTTTTTACAAGCATGATATAAATCGTGACTTTGTGATGACAGGAAAAAGGAAGCATCCCGAAGAGGGAGGAGCCGACGCTGTAGAAACATAATTAATTCCCTCTCGTGACTTTTGTCGATGGGTGGGACACAGTCAATTTCTCTTAATACCGTAAGCCAAACTTCGGTCCTTTATCGCTTACGCCAAGTAGTCATTAAATCCATCGGGCCAAGAGGCGCACAAAGGAATGACCCCATTTTCTTTTGCGTCCGAGACAAACAAATTGATCGCTTGAAAAATATCGATAACTGTTCTTGATCCAAATCTGTATTTATCGTAGGGCCGTACCGGTGCGGCTACGGAAAAGGAGCACAATGACAGTGCGCCAGCTCTGGCGACGATCAGAATGAATGGCGAATCGTACGGCGCGACCATTTCTCCTCGCTCACGACGCGGAGACAGGTTTCCGCCGGTCCTCCTATTCCGCTTCACAAGACGTGTCGTTGTCCAGACTTTTGTAAATATTTCCAACGCGGATGATGAACGCCGAATTAAATGAGCATTAATTATTGAGCAGGCGCGCGCCGCGTAGGCGTGATTCATGAACCGGAAAGGAGCTTCTTCCTCTCTCACATTCTCATTGCCTTCTGCAGTTTTTGTTTTGTTTTTTTTTTTTTTTTTATTGTCAGTCTCACTCTTTTACGCTTGAGGCTGATAATCGTAGTAAGTGGCAATAAATTAAATGCGAAAATGAAATTATGACAATTTCTTATCATACATCATCGTTCGCTACGTTACGTTGTATTCTGTAGGGTTAACTACTACATAAAAAGTAAAAACAAATTTACACAGTAAAAAAACAAAAAAAAAAAAAAACGTAGCAACGACGCAACGGCGTGCAGCAAACGCAAATGCGTTGCGACGACCAGCGTCTTTCTCCCTCTCTTTTTCCTCGTGTTCTTGTTCCACATATGGCTGACTGGCCGCTCCGGTAGACTGTCCATGTCAGCACCATTCTGCCCGTTCAAAGTCTACGCTGGCTTAACGCGAAGCTACGTCGCCACACGTGACTGCGGCCCATCCCACATGTCAACAGAGGTCTTGGCTTACCTAACCAGCGGGGCACCTGAATGATTTGCGTCCTAATCGGCCAGCGAACTCTCCCCGTGCCGCGAATATCAATTCCGCCGCTCACCACCCACCCTCTCTTTGGTCTCTTGCGCTGTTGTTCTCTCCCGGTACCGTCTCCCTTTCTCCCCGTGCTGTCTCTCCGTTTGTTTCGCCGTTACGTAATCCGCGCGACGCCCTAGCGCTACGTGGGTAGAGAACACGAAGGAAACGTCCGGCCGTCGGAAAACGTACGACTTAGCCGTCGGTGAAAGAGTACCACGAACGGACAATCTGCGCTCGGTTTTGAGTTACCGCGAGCGCAGGCCATCGGGTTTTGCCGGAGACAGCCGGAGGATCCTTTTATTCTGACTCTCTCGTTAGTCCAGATTTATCTGTAACGAAAGAGGAAATTCTACCGAGATATGAGTGCCTTTGAGCATTTCGATACTTGTTGTGGATATAAATTACTAGTACGCAGAATGTGAACAACGACGAATGTGTGAGCGAAACAAAGACGAGGAAATTGCGAAAGAAAAGCCACCAATGTTATATAAAGCGATAGATAGATTTCTTAAACTGTAATTTCCAAAGTAATTTTTAAAGTGAAAAAAATAAAAAAAGTTTTTTTGGGTAATAGAAAAATAAATTTAATAAGAGGCTTTTATATTATGCTTACGTGGTTACGTGCACGTTGATATTCTATAGCGGAACAACTGCTCTAAGGATCGATTAATATCGATCCGCACACGTTGCGGTTAACCGGGAAATAATTGTCAGCCGAGAGAGATAGGCACGAAGAGAGTGGACGAAAAATGTTTATTAAAATGCGTGTAACGGTGACGCCGCGTTTCTGCTCAGGTGGATACATCGTGATACAAGTTTCTCCGGTGGATCGTGCTTATGAACTCGATGGAGTATGGCACAAGTCTCTCTCTTAACGCAAGCCTATCGCTGTACCGCAACGTGATCAGGGATGCGGCAGGTAAAAATTCTCCTGACACGCTCGCGTCCATATGTATGACTCCTTAAGGTTGACTAGGTAATCGTTACAGATATACCGCGGCGAGAGATAACGCGCACAACGCACAGACTTGGTCGATACCAAGCCGGTCTCATAATTTGTAGAATCCGCTATGCAAATTCGCGTTATGCATTCGCGATATTACTTCACGAGACGAAATGTCACTTCTAGCTGTACCGCATACGCGTAGAAGGTCACCCACACAAATTATCGGTTTATTTCTCCCCTTTCCCCCTCCGAACTATGTCACGCAGACCAACACATTTTCCCTCGCTCGCGTAATTAAAATAAACGAGATATTAATTGTGCAATTACAAGCTAATATTTCACCCTCTCGATTTTGTCACTCTCATTATAGTTTTTACCTGTGTCTTCATTAGCATAAGCTCTGACGCAACGTACGTACTGTTCGAGCATGTGATGCTCATTTGCATGCAATAATCATTGCTTTGGCTAAGAAACGACGAGTAGCGAGCAAGAGTAAGTCGTTACGTGGTACGGTACGGTGTTGATTAGTCCCGCAGATGATGATGTTTCTTCGGTAGAAATACCGGCGGGAATGTTATTCGCGCATGCTTCTCCCGATATTAATCAAATATATTACACTTTTAATGAATTCAAGTAAGAAAGAGGTTAATGTCATTTCTGTTAAAAATACCGAAGAGTCTCTCTTTATCTCCATATAGTATTGTATTGCTATATATATATATATATATACAGTGTACGTGCAAATATAAATTCTTTCTTATTTTTTAACAATCTCATAATTCCACGAAGATAAATGATATTGTTTGTAACTGCGAGCACTTGCGTAATGTTCCAATCGTAATACGTTCTTGCGTACTCTTGCTCGTCGCCGGCGGTGAAGATATACGCGCGTTTCTTTCGCTCTCCGAGAATCGATTCCGCGCGAACAATTTCTTCTTCGTCTCTCTCTCTCTCTCTTTCTCTTTCTCTTCGCTCTTGGCGCTCTTAAATTTTCGCTTCTTTAATGCGTGCCACCCGGAGAGTCGCACGCGGTGGAAAACATAAAAGGTACAAAGGTATTCTCCTTTCACCGTAAAACGGATTACACGTACGGAAACTGCGCGCGCTCGCTATTTACACTACTTAGTCACGCCGTTACGCTAAGGCTGCGAGAGCCAAAAAGGTCAATCGTCTCGTTGCTACCAGCCGACAATAGACACTAGTCATCGTTTCAAATGATATTACGTTACCGGGTATTAAGGCTCGGGCTTTCAATACTAATGAGCGCTGCAGAGAAATTAGCCTTTGACATGCCAGAATGACTAAAGCGGCATTGCGATATTCCGTTAACAATATGAAATATGATTAGGCTCCTCGGTGATAAACGAAGCAAAATACAACACGCAACGCAAAAGTTTTCGTATACTTTTTGCTGAATTATCTATTTATACTTCTAAAAAAAAAAAAAAAAAAAAAATTAAATATCTAATATCAAGCCAGAAAATACGATTCCATCGCAACGTACGTTAGTAATCGCTTATTCCGCGATTCGGTACTTAATCAGTTCGCGATCTCTCCTCCCGTGAGTGACCGTGCGTTGCGCTTCGTCGAAGGCACGAAATTGAAACGTCAGCCAGTTTTCCAGAAGCGGCCTCTTCATTATGTCGACGCGCGAGACCTTATCGAGACTGCGCGCAGCGCAGTTCTCCTCTCCTCCTTGTTCTCTCTTTCTCGGTAAGCGCGAAGGGCGCACCTCGGCCGACACGCTGATAAATGGTTTGGGACATGCGATTTCTCGTGATCCCTTTGAAAAGCTGCGGACGATAGATCTTGCCCGCTTTAGGAACGAGGGCTGAACCGCGTCTCTCTCTCCTTGTACAGAACGCCGGCGCGCGCTATCGGTATGTCCTCTCACTCCGCGAGAGGAGAGGACGAGAGGAGGCGGCGGGGCGGCGGCGGCGGCGGCGGGTGCCGAGAGAGACGACGGAGGGACGGGACGACGATGGTGGAGGTGACGGCAGGGGAAAGCGGTTCGGTGCACAGGTGGTTAAAGCTGCCAAGGTGGATGTATAAAGGAGGACTGGGATCGCGTGAGCCCGAGAGGCTCGAGAGCGCGCGCTCGTACACATGTAGACATCAGATACCACGCGTGGCACTGGTCACGACAGGACTCAGGATCTGCGACGCCAACTGCGAGGAGTCGAACTGGAAAAATCGCCCGTCAACGACCGCGAAGTAAGTCCACGTTCGTAAGTCTTGATAGTCGCGACAATGTGCGGCGTCGTGTCGACGATGTGAGGCAAAATTTTGACAACACTTCTGATTCGAATCTCACGTCAATAGCGCACAATCTTCGCGTCAAATTGAGAATCGAGGAATCGCGATAATTGTGTATTGTTAGTACAAAATATTCTCCGAGGATGTGTTACTTAATACTCCGCAATAACTGAGTAATACATGACATAAGAAGAGAAAGAACAAGCGTCGTGGTATTGTATAGGTGGTAATGTATTATTCTCGGAAAGACACAGTGATATACTGTGTTTTGATTGGCTTCATTACACACTTTCGTTTGCGCCATTGTTACGCAAATGGCCAAGTAACTTTATATGGTCGAAGCGGTCATAGCGTGAACAAGCATAAAATTGAATTTTAATTATCGCGACACAAATACATATCTATTCTAAAGTTGGTTTACGCACGATTGTCTAATAGTTTAACATAAAACGCGGAAAAAAATTATTAAATATTACGATCATTTAATTTATCAAGACCACTCAAACGCAAAACAAAAAAAACAAAAAACACAGACTACCAAATAATTTTCATAATGTGAGAGAGTATATCATCATAATATAAAGAAACGATCATAATAAAATCCGGCCTAATGCTCAGCGATCGCCGAACGGGAGACCGGTCTCGAAAGAATGAGCGGCTATGCTCTTTCGCGGCAGGACGAGGCATACTTTATCGAAGGGCAGCCCTTGCGAGGGCGGGTGCCCGATATCTCATTCCGATGGAACGCCGCAGGTTAATTTACGGACGGGCCCTACGCTACGCCACGGGCCCCGAATGCAAATACAAGTGTGGCGAAACCACAGGGGTTCTTACACTCTTGAGGACAAGTTCGGCGAGGATACAAATGGATCGTTCACTGAAAACTCGCGAGCCTTTTGGATTCGGTCCTGCGCCACAGAGTGGTGCCTAAGTGCGCATTCCGACTTTTGCTGTTAATGCCTGCTAAAAAATTGTTCTATTATTCATTACGTCCGTCATTACAATGCATTTCGCTCGAATGATGGCGTTTGCCATAAAACTTTACGTCGCTCGGTCGAGACTTACCGCCAAATTCACAGCATGGCACAAGAAAAAAAAATAATTCTCTTAAGCTTACTAATACATAATTGTTACACAAAAACATTATTATTCATTAGGGGGGTATTTGGGATCTTTCATATATGAGATGCAAATCTAGCATCCTATATGATTTTAAGAATTGAAAATTTCAATTCAAAAATCACATGTAAAAATAATTTACATGAGAATTTTCATACATGTGTATATATATATATACATNTATATATACATGCACGTTTATTCCTGCACAACATCCTGGGAATGGCTCGTATCGGCCTTGTTTCATTCTTAGTTTGACAATTTCACGAGCCTTTACTATTCATTCATTATTATTCATTTTTTCTTATTTTCATAACATAAGCGTTTTAGCATTCAAGGAAATTCAATTTGTCTTTATTTTTTATGTCTTAATATATTATTAACACATCTACTCTTATAACGAACAATTTTATCACCTAATATTAATCTCTACGTAAATGTGTAAACAAAATTAATAAATAAATAATAGTTCTGGTAATAATGACACACGTAAATCTATCTATTAGTTTAAACGAGGAACGCGCTCGATAACAAAATTCTTAGATTGCCAATCGATTGATCATCATCAAGTTTCGAGAAACGGTTTGCTATCTCATCGCATCGACATTTATCAAACACAGTTGGACACGCTGTCCCGCCTGTCATAAAAATAAAGACATTTCCATTTCTCTTTAGAAACCCATAAAATCTCAGTTCTCCCGGTGTTCCCATATAAAGACCGATCGCTATTTTGTGTACATCATTATTTCCATCCAAAATCTCGCACAGATCAGAAATACTTACGAGTTCGAGTCTTTTCTTGGAAGAGCACTAATTCTTGATAATGGTTGCTGCCGAATTATTCTCTCTACCTATCAGGACGTCCCACTGGGTTGGCCTCGTAACTTCACATGGCTGTATCATAACCCGAACATTAGGAATTCGAGGCGGTAGGCGGTAGGTACAGGTAGGTGGTTCAATAACCTGGCAACCTGGCAACGGCAACTTGAACATATTTCAATCCGTTCTGGCATGTCGTCTCGATAAGAGACGCACATCAGTCAGTCGCGAGGTGTTCGACCAAATGAATTCTCGCCGGTGGTGACCAGACCTCGGCTACAGGTGACTCTTACAAAATGCATCTTAATGGCTCCTCCTACTCCGCATGCTTTTCGAGCATGTCACGAAACGAGTAGAGATGGGTTTCGAGAATTAATGCTCGTGCGTGAGTTGATTGCGCGGAGGATTTTTAATCCTTTCGTCTCGGTTATTCTTTCAAAGATTTTAAATCGTAAACTTGAAAATTTTTTTCAAAGACCCACATATCGACGTTTTATCATACTGTCAACTGAAGAAATTTCAAAGTGTCGGAAAGAAGGATCAAAAGTAAATTACACAAAGCAATGTTATTAAATAAAAATAATGTGTGTGTGTGTGTGTGTGTTTGTTGCATTTCTGGTACAGTCTTTCTCCGACTGTATGGCAGGGAGATAATTCAAAGATTTACTAATTATTCGTTTCGAGAGATTTAAGAAACAGCTCTAACATTATTAGATCTAATCAGTTGAAAGGAGCTTGATTGGTTTTACTGATGCCGAGGATAAGCTGATTCGACAAGGAACATCGATCGCGCTTTGCGCACGTTAAATATGATTGAAGGAATCAAAATTTACCTCTGCCTTCTCCCATCTGTGCCCGGCACAGACACAGGTTAAACTCAATCAGGCATCGAGGCCAAACGAACGACATCTATCATACGGCAATGAATTGTAATGGACCTGACGACGACGGGGAGCCCCGCGGAGGGACATTTCTGAGAGACAGCCATCCGTTATCGTGCCGCCGCTTTCGTTCGAACCTTCGTGAGAGTAAAAAAACAGTACCGAGGATCAAGTGAAATGTTTGATACACAGACGCAAATCTGTTAATATTTTAGAATCCGGAGTAACTTCCTGATGTTGAAATGACAAGCAACACATAAACGAGAATAAGCTAAATAAAAGTATAACAAAATGCTTTATTTGTCTCAAAAATTTTTATTTTTCTATACATCCAGTTTCATACAAAAGTATTGAAAATCTATATATAAAGAACGTGATTAGTGAACGTAGAGTTATGAAACAGTGCACCTGCTAGTGTGTGTGAAGCTGTTAAGTAAACATACCGCGCTCATACAATTGACTCGTTCCCGTCGTTGTTGCCGAAGCGTTCGCGCCGTAAATTAATAATAATTATGAACGTAAACGTCGTTCGGGGAAAGTAAGAGAGACGCCGCGGTAATATATTTCGCCATCAGCCGTCGCGAGCTTCGACTCTCGAAGTTATATATTCCGAACGCATCGCTTAATTGCGCGGTATTTTCACGCGCGCGTTTCCGACTGCTGCTTCCGCCTGCAGTAAAACCTCGGTTATAACAGAGACGGATTTGCAATACTACAACAAGGTGCGCGATCGCTTATTAACAACGTGTCGTGCTTTTTATCCCTTTGGGATGGGTTCGATGGATCCCAGGCATTTCCGAATCTCCACTCTGAAATTCTCGCGTTCAATTACAAATTCGAAAAAAAAAGAGTGCCGCACACAACCGTTACACTACACTAACGGCAATCAGACTGAATCCCGACGTTGCGGCAGCGCGGCGGCATACACACGATCGACATATCTATTACCATACATAAGATATCTGCAACGCAAAGCAATGGTGCCTCGGATACGGACTCCTTCTCACAGAGCGCGCGGATCCCAGCCTGAAACAGATAGCAGGTACGGAAGACGGCGCTTAGAATCGATTATGCTTACACTCACGGCGCCTGCCCGGCATCCATTTCTCTCGCCCGCTTCGGCGATCTCCTTGCCGTAAGCAGATCGAAAAGAAGAGCACGTCGAATGAGGAGGAGATGCAACGCTTGCGGAGAGCGAAGCTTTTTTCCGGATCGATCGTCTCGACGAAAAAAAAAAAAAAAGAAACGGCGAAATCGATTCCGCGTTGAGTTTACTTTAATGGTACTCGGCAAGTACGATTTCTCTAAGCAGTATCACGCACAGGTCGTGCAAAACTAACCTTCTTCCGCGCAGCTCGGGATATCTTACCGTGGCGCCGTTTCTCCTCCCTCCCCGTTCCCCTTCGCGTTCTCTCCGCGGACAGAAACGTCCGCAATTTGCACAGCAAATCTTACAGGGCCCCGAGATCGTATTAACGATAATCGCGCGGAAATCTTCGGTTCGAAACATTCGATGTATATGCGATTCAAGGGTTCGATATACTAAGCAAACTATCATTATTGGAACTTTTTTTTGCTATCGCATACAAATTATATTCTGATATTATTACCTTTATTAAGTTTTAACTAGATTACGTAAAAATCATAGATTACAGTGGCTTTGATTTAAATATGCGATAATATATTACTTGTATTTACACACACACACACACACACACACACACACACACACACACACACACACACACACACACACATATGAAGTCCATTTGACGTTATAACATATTCGTAAAGCAAATGAGGTAACTTGCATGTGAAGCCAAACGCGGAATAGATTATTCCCTCGACGTCTTCGACGATAAAACGACAAGCATCCAGGAAATCATCATTTGGCTCCTCCTCAGACGGACCGTGGCAGGTCCGTGACTGCGCACCGCGAACGGCGCCTCGGTACATGAGCGGTTCGCGATCTTGAAGAAGTCCTGCATCCGAGAGGCCCCGCGCGTTATCTGAAATATTACGGCCGTATCTTTCGCTTAGCCGCGGCGCGGTACGTACGGCATCGCGAGTGACCCTTATCGGGCATAAGCGCGACCTTTCGGGCCGGTGTTGCGCTGAAAGAACCGACGTAATAACTCGCGGCGATAATCGGTGTCGGGGAATAAAAGAGGAGGGAAAAACCGCACGGCCGATACAATAAATAAGACTTCAACGCGGCAGCGCGAGAGGGATCGGCGCGGATTCAACGCCGACGGAGGACGTCATGGGTGGTAATAGGCCGGATTTTACGTGTAGGTTGCACACGACGCGTCCCGTTACTATTCCTCGCCTTCTCTCGTGTGCTCTCTCTCTCTCGACGATCTCTTTCGGATATTATTCTCGTCTAAGACTAAAGAATCGACGCGAGCTTGAACTTTGTTTTGCTCACTTTATTATATACTGCAAGGTGGACGTTTCGACGTCCTCGCGCTTTGTCTTTACGATTTCGCTCTTTCGTCGGTAATTTTTAGAAAAAATCTTTGTGTTTATACATTATTTATATATATAATATATTCCTCCTCTCTCGTAAGAATTTGAACAAATTGTATGGACTGAGTTGAAAGTTTTGATATAAATTATATAATGTTTTGTCATTTTTTATTGAATCGTTTTATGCGACACCGGTTCAGAGAGTGTGAATAACAAACGACGGCCGGTGATTCAGTAGTGAAATATTCGAGTTTGCGTCGCGTAAGGCGTCGTCAACCTGGCGGTCCGTGACACGGTCGGCGCGAAGGAGCCGCGTGCAGGCGTCTCGTCGTATTATGCAAAACGGCGCGAGACTGCCGGCTGCAGCGCCTACATGCGCGAGATCATTCGATATATCGAACCGGGGGACCACCACGAGGCTGATCGAGAGCAGACCGCGAATACCTGCATCGATATTTCTCGGCGCTGCGCGAAACGACCGATCCGCATCGCTTTATCCTAATGCAGGATCGAAGAGACTTAATGATGCGGCCTTGATCTTGACTCGTGCTCGGTAGCTGCAACTTCGTAGATCACGTTCAACAATCCACGGTATCGCTATTGCAACATCAGCTTTCATATTTAACGTCAACGTTTATTTCATACCACCGCATCTCTTCCAAGTGTTCGCTTCGGTAGTTTATTTTTTTCGAGACTTTTATGGTAAATTCGTTTTCTCGAGCGAAATAAAATTAAAAAAAGACCACGAAAATGAAACACATTGACCTTAGCAACATCATTGACCCGCTCGCGACAGGCAATTAAAGAACATGCGAGAGGTGTCAAACGGCGTGATATATAAGTTATTGCGTCATCGTTCTTCGATCTCATAACGTGCGTATCAGTACGTTACGATCGATAGATTCGACCCTCGACTCGTTCGGTCCGCGATCTGTCAAATGTCCTCGATTGCGCCACCAAAGCAAAGGCGAAAGCAGGCATCGCCACCTTTCCTCCATTCGCTGTTGAACATGATCTAAAGACATGCTCGATATGCCTGATAATTATCTGCCTGTCCATCTCCGCGCCGGTCGGTCCGCATAGCAAACCACACGACAGGTGGACAAAAATAAGAAGCTGTAAAAATATTGCTCGGCGAATATTGAAGATTTCTTTTTACGTGTTTTTATTCTTGGTTTTTCATTTTGCTTTTGCGTCCATAATGTTTTGCGTTTAATAATAACATATTTGTACATTTACGTATTTTATAATTGAAGTTGTAAACAAAAATGTGTTATTCAATTAATAAAACTCAAATAAGAAATGTTTTTGTAACGAGGAAGTTTTCATCAATTGTTCCGCAGAGTGAGAATATGACATTTTGCAGATGGTGTTTGCAAAAGAAAAAAAACAGAAATAAAAGATATTCAATGTATTGTGAATGTGTCTTGCATGGGTGCGTCGAATATGTTGATCGTCGAAGACGTACACGATATGGGACGAGTCGGATCTGAACTCCCTTGTCACATATTAACTTCTTTGTTTGTCACTGATTTCTCTTTAAACCTGATATAATCAGAAATCAGGAGACAAATGTCAACAGATTTTTTTTTTTTTTTTTTTTGAATCTGGAACTATATATTTCCTAGTTGTTTTTACTTTGCTGTCAAGTGATTTGTCATAAAAAAAAAACACACCGTTATATACTGTAATCCGCAATACTGATAAATTTTCTTTCCTTCTCTTTCTTGATCTATGATGATTAATGTCTAACGAGATCCATTTATTTAGACTTCCATTTATCTCTCTTATAGTAATTTGCGAAATTTGCAGCATCCACTTAGCCACGCGAAACGCGCCGGGAAGGGCACCATTACGCACGCAGCACCCAGGCACAGCACGGTACCCGGTGCACGCTTCTGCGCGCGGCCATAACGTCGTATCTATTAACCCGAGATAAATTCCACCTCGTGTGCCGGTCCCGTGCAGCGCGCGGAAGTGGTTGCGTTCATACGCGCAACCGGCGCGAATATATCTCTGTGGCGAACGGGAAAACGCATGGCGATTCGCTATCCATCCCGGGTGCTCCGGTAGCCCCGGGTTCCGTAACTCCCACAATACCGTATAAGCGATATCCCCCTCTCTTCTCAACGCGAGAGCCCACAGTCTACGGTATAAGAGGATAAATTTTCTAAGTGAGCGGCGTGCTGCATCACCATATAGGAGAATAATGTGACATTTTTTCCCATACTCGCCTCCCGTCTAAGGAGGAAGAACGTAACTGCTCTCCCGCGCGCGCTTACAGATATTCCGTACATGGTTCCCGTAACCGCTCTTTAGTCCGCGCGCTCGCACATAGTCGTACCGGTGTGCCTGCACGGTCCTCCTCCGATGCCCGAGAACGCGCGCAGCTCGTAACTTATCTAATGTTACGTTTACACGAGCCTTACCTTTTCCCCTTCTACTAACACGAGCGCGGTTCTCTGGATTTGTCGATGTGATAATAAAGCGTCGGGCTATTATGCAGCGGGAGAGTTCGACGTGACTGACAATGATTACCACCGTGACTCGTACGATAACGCGATGTAATGAACGAAAGTTCTTTTGACGCCATTTTTATAATTTGAATATGTAAAATGGTCGCGTTTAATTTAATGTTTTTATAACACGCGCGATACATATCTCGTTGTCGTTATGATTCTGGAACATTTAAAAAATTCAACATACGCAGTAAAATTGGATGTAGCGTTTAATAAGTACATCCTATTAATGCGGTAATGCGCACTTTTACTTTAGGAACATTCATTAAATTATAAGTTACACGTGAATAAAGTCTCATATTTCTTCGGTACGTTTCACCTTTGCGAGCAAAAAGCTCGCAGTGGGCGTTGAGCCGCGCCATTAACTGCAATTTTGCTGATGCGGCCCTTCTTCCGGATCGTTAGCGGGCCCACTTTGGCTGACTTATGTAAACTCTCCGTGGACGATGCAGAAGTGATTTAACGAGGAGTCCGGGGCTAAAGCGGAGACGACAAGGGTACAAATTTATAATCGCGAGAATTCGGCAAAAATCTTGACACTCAGAAAAATAATAGCAACCTAACTACGTAAAAGTCAGTGTCTTCAGGTTTTCTTGCACATTTTTTTTTCTTAGGAAAATACTACGATCTCTTCTACACTGCTGCTATAAATTTATAGGAAAATTATATAACTGCGATAAAAAAAACTTATATTCTCACTAAAATGTATATTTTCATATGTGTGTATGTTTTACAAAAAATAAAATTTATTTTTTTTTTCTTACAAACGCATAATAAATATGTGCCCGAAAAAGGTAAATGAAGATTAATTTTAACAAGTGTGATTACATTCTCTCACATCGTTCGCCACAATAAGCTCAATACAAGAAATACTATTAGCCCACAAACGGTCGAACACGGCGGATCATTAATCACTCCGAACGCAGAGGAGGACCCAGTGATAACCCCGGCAGTGACGCGGCCGGACTCTTAACGGCAGAAACGAAAGCGAAGTCGTGAAGTCGGTACTTGCCGATCGTGAGGAAGATATAAAGAACTCGGTCGAAAGCGGCGACGTGTGGGAGAGGGAGGTGAGGTTGAAGTCAAGTTTGCGCACACACATACGCAGAGAGCGCGAGCTAATATCCGGAGGAGGAGGAGGAGGAGGAGATTGATGAGGTGGTTGTGGTACCGAGCGTGAGGAAGGTCAAGAAGAAGACTCGCACTTGTTCCTCTCTCGCGCTACGCTTCTTCTCTCGGATTCTCGCGACTAAGACTTGTGAGAATACGAACGCGCAGGACGGCGGTGAATGATCGATCTGGAACAAGTGTTTTGCTCCTTTTACGGCGATGATACACAGGTAATAAATAAGGCGATATATTTATATCACGGTACTACATTGTCGGCCAGTTTTTTTCTCTCGTCGGACGCGGCCGATTATGATAGGGTTAACGAGGAAATTGATGAGACCGCTTCGTGGAAGGACCGCGTTCACACTTGTTCCACGTGATCCCTGATCCCGCAAGGTCCGGAGCCGATGCGATCGAAGAATGGAAAACATAGGGGAATGATTGATACGCGTATAGCGCGTTCTTTAATATCTGGTAATAATAACACTCCGATCTTAAAACTGAGCGAGACTGACAATGAATTGCAATTTATATTTACGTCCAGCACTCCCGACGTTGTTTTTTTTTTTAACTTTTTTTAAATATCAAGTAATTACTATGTATAGATATACACAGAAACAAGAAAAAGTTCTCAAATTTTTATATAAATCCTCAACAATTATATGTTTTAATATAAGAAAAATTACGAAAATTTAAATTTCGCATATTTGTTGTCTAACTATATTATTTATGAGACTAATCATTCACGTCGGGCTATCAGTCAACAGATCTGGAATATATGGAGTTCGGTCTACCG
The DNA here is from genome assembly GCF_002006095.1 of Pseudomyrmex gracilis. Lineage (NCBI taxonomy): Eukaryota > Metazoa > Arthropoda > Insecta > Hymenoptera > Formicidae > Pseudomyrmex > Pseudomyrmex gracilis. The sequence continues at coordinate 187,431 of NW_018020628.1, forward strand.
TCTCTCGCGGACCTCCGACGTAGCCAATCCGGGATTTTGCTGCGGAGTGTATCCCTAACGATATGCGATTGTCGCCCCATTAGATGCACCTTTTCTCTCTCTCTTTCTCTCTCATTCTCTCTCACGGCACGGTATATGGATATCTTCGCTTTCCTTCTCGTGTGTAGCGACGGTCGGCGGGGCCCTATAGCGCTGTTTATCTCTCGAGTATGGCAGGGCGAGCGTTCATATAACGAGACGAACCGACCCCGCTCGCCTCGCGAACAATGGTCGCGGTCTGCGGTCCGATCATAACCGCGAGAGAAGAAAGAAGAACAATAAAACGAGCAAGAAGAAGCCAGTCGAGGCGCCGCCACCTCTTTCTTCGGGTTCTTTCTCGTTGCCGTCGCATTGGTTGCTGTTTTCTAGCTGCTAGACCCCACCGAAAGATCGGCCCTGATTTATGCATCTGGGCCAAGAGGTGGCATCATCGCCGGACCCAACCGTTGCACACGCGCTGCGCCCTGTGAGTATTATTAGGTCAATCTAGCATGGAGATATGCATTGGGTGTTGGCTGCTCGCACGTCACATCGTGAAGACTTGCCATTGATCGGTAGAAAGTAGATAGATAGATAGATAGATAGATGCTTTATTTATTAAGCGCTCCGAGAAAAATTCCCCTCAAGCGCAATATTACAATTCTTTGAAGAAACAAAAATGAAAAAGTAAATCTTCTTAAGAATAAAAAGTAAGTGAGTATGAGTGCAAAAAACTAAACAAAGAAATAGAAAAAATGACTACAATAATCAGAAAACATACAAGATAAAAAGAAATAAAATAAAATCTAAATAGAATAAAATAAAAATATAAGTATATCAATAATTAATTGAAAAAGTAAATATAAGACAATGGGGTAGCGATAAACAAATAATTAGAAATAAACACGTTATTAGGAAATATAATACAAAAAGAGTGAGACCAAAACTAGATTAAAACAAAAAAGAAAATAGTAACGAAAATTGAACGAATTACTCATTAGCCGCTAGAAGCAATTCGTGTAATTGCTTTTTCAAATTCAAAGATCTATTGCAAACATCCACTTAAATACTATTCTACAGATCAACTGAGACACATCTGAAAGACCGTCTGAATAGTTCAAGTGCGGCATAAAGGGAGAATCAGATTGTTATCCTCAGCACGAGTGTCACGCTGTACAATCGAATGTCTAAATTCGTATGTATTGTATAGAATCTTGGATCGTTGTGATTTCAAAAATTTAAAGTGCAAGCAGCCGACACAGTACATCCTCCGAGATTTTACTTTGAGCCATTTTAATTTTTTAAGTACAGTGACCTGTTGGAAGCATCTAGGCTTGTAGTTGCTCTTGGTTTGCGCGTAGTTCAAATCGCTCTTAACTATATCTCTCAGATTATGCCTTGGACACATCCGGATATAATGTTGCTTCTTCTTTGGTGTCTTGTTAGATCGGTGAATGTCCGCGATGTCTCGGATATTAATTGTACCACTCCTTTAAAATGTATTTCGATATGATGTTTCCTGATGTTTACATTTCCTTTGCGATAACGACGTTCGGTTAATCGAGCTAGAGTTAGTTAAAGCAGATTGACCAGGCAGATTGGCGAGTGTTCGCAAGTACTTTTACAAATGACATGCGTGCTCTTCGAAGAAGAGCAATTCCCCGCGAGTTCATGATACTTATCTCTCTCAGTCGCGAATTCCGCGCATACCGAACACTCCCGACCAATCGCGCCACCGTTCGCTGCAAGTGGATAAAGTTCTCAGTATTAAGAGCTAATTATCCGACGTGCGAAGTAAAGTAATTCGACTCGTCTCTCGCGCTGCTCGCTGACGTATAATAATCCCAAACGAGTGAGGCATGTCCGATAGCGACTATCGGTCCTATTACGCGGGACGCGTACGTAGTTACATCAGGGATTGCCTCGTTGCCGGTCCGCCGATGCTGCTTCGATCCGTCCGGCAATTATCGTCAGGCAGGCTCTCGGACTAACGGAAGGCGTGAGAACTTGCGCTGGCGAATGAACGCGCGAACCTGCTCGCGCGAATATCGCGGATATATCGTCTCGTTCGCGAGACGACGCGCGAAGCTGAGAAAAAATGAGGTTTCCATCGAAGACGGTTGGCGTATATCGTCGCGGGTTCCGAGCGCGTTCGACTGCGACATAAGATCGTTAAGAGATCCTTCGTGGTCTTGCGCATTGCTCACTTGCGTCGATGATTTACCGTGCTGTTCCCTATGTGTATGTGTATATATGTTTGTGTGTCTGCCTATAAAACGGTCATAATATTTTATCATCTCGAACGAAGCACGGAAACGACCGACGATTCACGACTGCCGTCGCGCCGCGCGCATAACAAATAATGAAATCTTACTTTCTTGCCGCGGCGGGCGGCGCGCGTCCATTTACTACATTATCGAGAAATAGAGAAATAACAAAGAATAAAAAACTATATCCTATAAGCGTATTTTATCGTTAATGTATGGGTTAAATAACGTTTTTCTAGTTGTCAGTGTTCAATTATGTAATATAAATTAAAGTTGTCTTTTGAAGTTTTTATTTTTTGAATACACACCGCACACTGACATGACGATTCATGTCACCGGAATGGTTCGGCAAACCCGAGCAGCAGGTAGCAACGCATGTGACTGTCAAATATATCAGGACGATCCAATACAATTCAGCGCACAAGGTCGGTGCGCTGTTTCAAACGTGCCTGATGCATACAATCCAGTTTTGATCTATTGTGACTGCTCTCGGCACGTTCTGCTCTGTCGAAAATTTCGTTCCGCCTGTCTCTCCCAATACCAACATTTATCCATCGACTATCGGGGAGATACATGTCGTATCTCGGTGCCTTCCGTTACGCCGGTTGCCTGTGTATTTTACACATTTTTCAAAACGTATCTGCCTGTTATTGCCAGCTAGTAATTTTACATTGCCGTGTGATTTATTTTTATTACCGTATCCTCTAATTCTCGAATAAAATATTACACGTATATAAGAAAATCGTACCTTTTATAAAAATTAGCATTTTTATGCGCCGAATTTAAAAGAATTTAAATGATTTTGAAATACACGCGCGCGCGCGCGCGCGAAGTCGACGAACTCTGTCGGTGTATCATCATAATGCGATTCGACGTGATCCTTGACGCCAAAAATTCCGTTTCACTTGTGTCTCAGATACCAGACGCATTTATACTTGCTGGTCCGCACCACGTACGAGAGCGTGCCACGCGGTGTGTACTGGCCGAGCGAGCTGCAACAACTTTCGCCCTTGGGCGACTCGCGTTGCTCTTATTTAAACAACATACCTAACTCACTGGCCTCTCTTACTCCCTCGCGACTCCCCCGCCTCCCACTACGGCGACGTACGTACCCGGCATCCCTTTCCAGGGACGTACCGATTCAAAGGCAAAGATCGAAGAAGATGATTTTGTTCAAGTGACAACGCCGCGGTTCACAATTATGAATATAATAAAATTAAAATAATAATAATTTATAATATATAATTTTTATGCGTATTATCAAGTTTGTGTGTTTTCAAAACTTTTCTAGACAAACATAATGTACAATACACATTGATTTGATTTATTTAATATATCGATGTGTATCTTTTATAGGAACTGTGCATATCGTTGTTGTTTAGATACACGTAAATACGTACGTGATTCATCAAGCGCTAATAGATATTTCTTTCGCAGCGTGGTGATCGCGGCAGTTTACGGAAAATAACCGGGACCAGGAAATCAGAAATTCCTACGTTTATCTCGGAACGATGTTCTCTTCATGTACGAGCGACAACGAGCTACGCGGGTTCCGATGCGGTCCGAGTACGTCGTTGATATCGCGGGTATCTCGGCTCTGGAAAGAGCCGTACTCGGAGTTCTTAGCCCGGTTCAGCAGGTACCTCCGCGGCCGTGGCACTGATCGTCCAGCGATACCGGCGTAATTTAAAATCATCGGGGCACGAGACAAAACAGGCAGCCGGGGAACAAGTGTGTGCACGCTCGCGCGCGTTTCGAGCCCGCGGAATCTTGATTATGCATTCCACGGATGACAAGCTGCGGAATCTTCCTCTCTCTCTCTCTCTTTCCTCCGTTCCTTTCCCCGTCGTCAACCAGCGGGACTCGAATATCACCCCCGTTGTTCGCGCGGGCAGATAATCGATCGTCAAGGATGTCCTTTAAGGCTGTCGCCGTGACGCACCGCGCCGACGCGATCGCACCTGAAGACTCCTCTCGCCGGCGATGGGACGGGCGGAGGCGATATTTCCTCGATAAAATATCGTCGGCGAATAGCGATCCGCGCGCGAGCATCGACGCGGCCGTAGAGTTTGCGCAGCTTTTAGCAACGTTGTTACCGCGGTTGCTTCTCATTTTTCTTCTCGCCTCTTTGTCCGCCTCTTCTTCTGGGAACTGGTGCCGGGGCGATCGCGAGCCGTTCGCTTGATATATCGCGATAGATATTGGCATGCCGGGGAACACAATCGCGCGCAAGGAGCGGACGGCGTTCCCCGATTAAGGCCGATTCACGCTTCGTGTTAATCCTTTACGCTGCAAGATATTTTAGCACGTCTGTGAATGATTGAGAAGCCGTTTGTTAAGTCTACGAAATTATGCGCACATATGTCAAAATGTAATGTCTTTTATAAACTTAAAATACGTGTAATTATATTACAATTCAAACATTGATTTTTCTGTGTAAAGTTTATTTCTGTATGTAATATTTTCACATACTTAAATATAGGCAGAGTGTTTTTTTTCTTTTCTACATAAACTAATAATGATATTTAATCAAAGTTACTACGCAACTCGTGATATCTTTCATTCTAATCACTTGCTAGCACGTGACGCTAGCTAAGATTATTCATGTATTAGCATGTGTTTTTATTGAAAATGCATTCTTTTATCAATATCACTTGAAAACAAATTCACAGAAATTAACAAATTATTGCTGTTAACATAGAAAAAGTGTGATTTATTATAAGATATGAATTTATTTAAAAAAATCATATAGCGTATCATGATGATTGCGATCTAGCTATTGAAAACGCAAAATGTGCAGATTTTTAATGGTGCTTATAAACAGAGAAACTCGCGGAGAACAAGCTACCGCTACACGGTGCACCTGCAGCGAACGAGCTCGCATTCGAGAGCTCGGCTCGTTTGCTTCTTCTCTTCCTTCCCTACAAAACGAAGCGATTCCGTGGAGAAGATAAAGAGGGGGGCGTAACCGATCCGCGATCTCTCCCTGAATCCGGCAGTGGTTAGCCGGTGCATTAGTCTCGCGTGTGTCTCGATGCCTAGGATGCAATTCATGCGGCCGCATATAACCCAGCGGTTAGCGCGGGCGCAGTGTATAAATCGCGCCAACGGCTAAGCGCGATTCGCGATCCGCTGTAAGGCGAATCGCGTTCTTGCGGCGGTCGAGAGTTTAGCCTATCAAATGCAACTAATAAATCTACATCTGATATTTTTTATTTCACCATATTTTTACTTAAAACAATGGAAAATATTTTAAAATAATTATTTTATTTCATTGCAACTTGAACTACGTAATTAAATTATATAATATGTAGTTATATAGTTTGTAATATATTTTTAAAGTTGTATTTTACGTATAATCTCTCTCCTATTATTTCGCGCATAAAATATTATGCTAAAAGCAAATTGATCGAGCTTTCTGGCTAGAATATTATTACATATTTCAAAGCCAATCATTTTGATTTGGTTGGTTAGTTGCACGCATTCGGAATACAATGCACATATTAACATGGTCCCAACCAGCGCGCGCTCTCATGTGTAATCTATGTAACTTTAACCGCTTATGACATCGTAGGTAATCAAAGAACCGGCCGGTCATAATTGCGGTAATAAACATTACGATTGTACACATAATATCTATCTTTAGCCTCGGTCATGGCGATACGGTGCGGTATTAGAGTACCTCCGTATAAATAATGACCACTATTAAACGATCTGGTTGGAACGCAAAGACTAATGCGTCTTCGGTATTATGTTCGCACTGCTTGCTCTTTGAGCCGCTAAAAGGGCTCGCGAGCTATTTGTCTGCTATGCGTTTTGTGCCTTGAAGGGTCTTACGTGCGCGTTCTCTCGCGAATTCGGCCTCAAGGCCGTTGCACAAGATGTTATAGCACTGTAAACTCGCATACGCGGCTCGCGCTCTTTTACTCTTATATAATTTAATATATACAATAATTTATTTTATAGCAAATTCAAGTTCTGACCTGCAAAAACTATTGTGTAGTGTATACCTGTAAAAATAGAAAAATTACAAAGATAGGTAATATTGTTGATATTATTTTGTATATACTCGTGAATTCTGTCCATATTGTGTAACGTTCTACAAAGTAAAATATGTCGTCGTTTCGATTCACGCAGTTTTCGACAGTCCTAACCTTCGGACAAGAACGCATTCCGTCGCGGATCCATAAGGTCTTGGAGGTTGCGTCACCGCCTTGGGGCTCGTGCTCGTGAGGTACGCACGATCAAAGGGCCCATCGCCGAATCGCCGGAACTCGGCGATCTGCACAGGCCACACGCTCCGGGCGAACAAGAAAATATCGATATTTCGCTAAATAATAAACGGCCATTACCCCAACGAACTCCACGTATGCGAATCTTAATGACGGCGCGCTTACAATACAGAGTCCGGCATTAAACTCTCTCTGCGCAGCATGATAGATATAATGTAATCGAAAGGAAATGGGCGCGTGCTCTCGCTCGCACGGGCTGCCATTTTTTTCTTTATTATAGGCGTCATGCCCGCTTAATGTACTCGAGAGCCACGCGAATTCACGCCAGGATTAATACCGTCCACTCGGTGTTTCGAGCGCGCGGATCGGTCCCTTTGGCGCGTCGGGGCCTTACAGAACCCTCGGAAGGAATCCCGCAAGAAAAGAAGGCAGAGGCACGATGCGGAATAAGAAGAGAACGAGCGGAGCGCAGAGCGCAGTTTCTCTATTGAGGCCCCGCATGACAGATAAGCTTAACCTCCGGCCCATTAACATTATTAACATCTGAACACAACGGATCGGGCTCGAGAAACGGACCGTATGCTCGGCACGTCCGGCCCACGCGCGCGCCTGAAGTACTCGCGAACTCCGACGCGCTTGTATCGCGCTGTGAGGGCCCCACGAGAGGGGCATTAACGTCCCTCTCCGCGGCCGCGCGCGACCGAGTCGGCTGGATAATTAGGGGTACGGCATCGAGGGGGCCTCGCGGGGGCCATTTCTGGTTATTAATTCACCCCATGGTCGATCCCGACGGGCCCATGGGGCCCATTGTCGGGAACGACGGTACCCGCGATTTGGCTCTCGCTTGAGAATATGATTATGAATATCTTGATGCTATAATGATACGCTCTTCAGCGGGTTGTTTTTTGTACATAAAGCATGATAAACTCGCTCTCAGACTGTAGAATGTGACTATTTTATAAATGACATGTAAGAATCGCGGTGTCTATCATTCAACTCAGTCATAAAGTATATATACATATATAATAATCTTGTGTTTTCTTTGCATTATATAAAACTAATCTTTTAATATTTGAAGATTTATGTTAGGTATAAACAGAATATATATATATTTTTACGTTCTCTTATTTTCTTGCTTCGCAAAAGAAGTTCCAAAAAGTTTAATATGTAGGTATTTTTTTCAATATTATAATTTTAGACTACAAATAGTTATTTTCATAATAATAATCGAGCGACGACATTTATTGCGCAAGGAGGTGTGGAGAACGAAGCGAGGATGATCGTTGCCTGAAGCGGGGTCAGTTCGTTCGCGAGAGGCATGTCTCTCAATCTTTCTCTCTCTCTCTCTCTCTCTCTCTCTCTCTCTCTCTCTCTCTCTTTCTTTCTTTCTTTCTTTCAACCTGCCAAATATTATGGAAATTTATTCCTGCGAGTTTCGCCGCTGTAATGGATTCCAGCGTTCGAGAGAGATGTGCGCGCGTGAATTCGCCGCGTGCACGAGCTCTAAAAGTGAAAAAGTAATTCTCACTTTCATCCTCGTTAGTAATTCACTTTGTGTCAAAAACGCATCTGCTCTGCGTAATTAAAATTTATAAAATATGTTCGCCTTTATCTTTCTGTCTGTGTCTGTTCTCTTTCTACTTATGTATTATATTTTTTTTTACATCATAAACCAATCTCATATAGATCATAAGAAGAGTACACAAACATATAGATTAAATATCTAAGTAAGCGTCGATATAACGCGATTACACTTACAACTCTAATTAAACGAAGAAATCTTTTTGTACTGAAAAATACAATAACATTACATACAAAAAAAAAATCAACGTGTGCGGAAAGAAACCTGCCGTTTGTGTTAAATCCTAGCTCGAGTGCAGAGAGCCGGCAAGGGAAAATTAAATCTGTGGATTTTTGTTAGTCTCTCTCTCTCTCTTTCTCTCGACGAAAGACGCCAAGGGATAGCACGACGGGTCTCACGGATCTTCGTCGATTTGCCTTCCGCAGGAGGCTTCTTTCTTGCACTCGTCCTTGCTTCTGACTCGTCTCTCTCGTTCCTTCCTTCTTGTTCTCGCCCGGGCATGACAGTGTCACGTCCCCCGGAGCAAAAATCCTTATAAAACGAGACACGCCGCGGCGAAGCGCGAGGAGATGAGAAGGAGCAGTCGTGAGAAGAGGCTAAGTGGATAAGGTGCTAAGTGTGGCCCGGAGGTACGACGGTTCGGTACGGTATAAGCTGCGAGACGGGCACATCGCGCGCGGAACCACCGCGCCGGGCCCCAATTACCGGGCCCGCTCGGGGAAAGCGACGACGTGCCCACGTTCTTTGAACAAATCGAACCTGAATCAGCACCGCGTCGGCGTTATCGTAGTCGGTGCATCTGCCGTTCCGGAGCAACATCGTCTGTTATAGATAACACTCGCTTGTAAAATGATCGAGACATTCAACGTGTCTTGCATGAACATATGCGTCTTATTCTGTTATTACTGTAAATGTTAGATCATGCGCGATTTCCTTAAAACGCTGCGGGTATGAGCAGTACACGCGCAGCGTGTAAAGTGAAACGAGCGCGCACTCGTGTCACCTGTGCGCGTCACCTGTGGAATGTGAAATAATTAGTCTGGCAATCTTGAAGAAAACTGTGTAAGATTTATACACAAAAAACAGCAGGTGTTTACGTCAACGACGTAAGAGATACTTTACAAAGAAATTAAAACAAAAATTGATAGCAATAAAATTTTGGATTAAACTGGATTTACTTGTAATTAATTTTTTTCTTAAAAAAAAAAAAAAAAAAAAATTGAGAAATGCGTGTCAGGACAACGTCTCTCGAAGTTTTTTTTACGTCGAATTATTTCTCGTCGATCAGCGAGGGCGTATCGAAGTGCGTGACCAATTGATAATCACTTACAAAGCGTATAAAACCCGTGCATCTTTGGTATTATCGTTACGTGGAATTCAAGAACGCGCTTCTCCGACCAAAATCTTGTGAAACGTGCACGTAAACGTTATCGAGAACAATGATTAAACACGAATAATACTTCCAATTCAATATTGTATAATTAATTTAATTTGAGATTAATGTGTTTTATTTCTTTAGTATATTTTCTTGCGTATAGTAATTGAAGATTGTGATTTTAGAGAAATTGCGAGAGATATAGCAAAGCACAATTTCTGTTGGAGAGAATTTCACAAACGCGCTTTCTCTTCCTCCTACTCCTTTCGATTTGCACTTTTGATCGATTTTCTCGATATCAGTCAGGTGCGCTGTGGAGAAAGGTGCGCGCACAGAGAACCTCAAAACATTCGGTAGCGGAAGGAATTACGAGCCACAGCCGTTCGGCTTGAAACAATGGCTACCGCGACGTTCAAGCCGATCTTACTCGGCGAGCGCTGAGATCTTATGTTTTCACGTTGTGTAATGAACCTAACGTATGTATACGTACGTGCACGCGCGCGCGCACCGGTGCGCTTTGCTTACATGAAAGTGAGACTCTCTGGACTCCCTCCCGCAGTTCAGCGCAAAATCCGCGGCTCCATTGCTCGCTTATACGCGCCCGCGCGCTCATTATGATTCATTATTAGGTCCCTTTGTGGGCAGTCCGGTTCTCCGCTTCCACTTTGCCCTTTTTTTCATCCTCGCCACCGCCGCCTCCGCCGCCGTCGCTACCACGGACGACTTCGGCTTCTCTTTTCAGATCTCCGTCACCCCCTTCGCTCTTCACCCTTTGCGACTAGTAGGTGCGGCAGACACCTGTAGAGCGAGTGCCTCGACGACGAACGAAGAGGAAAGGAAGAAGAAGAGGAAGAGAGAGAAAAGAATTAAAGAATTAAAAGGACTAAATAAAGAGTCTCTCTTAAAACGCGCCCGAGAGAGAGAGAGAGAGAGAGAGAGAGAGAGAGAAAGAGAGAGAGAGAGAAGACGGGAAGAAAAGAGGAAACAGAAGAGAAGCAGGAGGTTGGAACCGTCGAGAGGGCGTAGCGAGGTGTGAGCGAGCGAGAAGAAGAAGAGACGAAGAGGACTCGAACGGGGCCTCAGGCCCCGCCGGTGTGGGTGAGCACTGCGGGGTCAACCGAGTTCAACCTCAACTGGGTTCCCTTCAACCGGGTTCCCTTCGTTTCACCGCGAAGCCCGTTCTCGCGTATTCGGCTGTGAAAACGACCGTTCTCGGATCGGCCGTCTGCCAATCAGAAGTGCTCTCTGCGTGGTTTCTTCGACGTTGTAATACTTTTTGCTTCTCTACAATAAACTCTGAAAAACAAAGGTGAAATTATGTGTGTGTGTGTGTGTGTGTTTTGTACAATTGTAACGCTTATCTTTTTACGTTTCTTTGCCAAGTTTTTAGATTCTTTTCATGTTCTTTGCCTTGTAAACACCTTGAGATGATTTTACGTTGTAAAACAGGTGCATGCACTTTCTGGCGAGAAAACAGTGCCAGGTGCATCGCGCTTATCGCTTCGGCGATTAGACACACGCGAGTTGTGTAAATCAGAGATTTGACGAGATAAAGTTTCGACTAATTTTATTTATCACAAATCACTTGTGTGTTTCTCATTGTTATAAAAATCATTATAAAATAAGTTGCGTGAAACTTTTTTAATATTTGATATTTTTAATTAAAAAAGAAAATATTTTCAATTTTTAATATGCATTTTTGTAAATACAAATAAAACCAAAACGTTTATTTGCTATTTATATGTGAGTGTATGTGTATATATAAAGCGCAAATATCGCATTGCACTAGCTCGTCTTCGTTCAACATTTTTCTCGATTCGCACGACACCTGTTGCGAATTCCTGAATTCTCTTGCAGAAAACCTGGATATGTTTTCTTCTTCCTTTATATATATTGTACGACTTTAAGATCCTTTTATGCGCGACGAGACAGATGAGCACCTGCTCGAGCTACGGCAATTTGTGGAGAGGCGTAACCTGAACATGTTATCTTCTTTAACTCGACAAAAGTCTAATCTGTGTCGTTTAGTTATCTCAATCATTATTGTACGTCGTTAATAAAATGTCTAGGCAGAAGACTCGTAACATATTCGCTCACGTATTCAATATAGTTTTTTTTTATACAAAGCTGTAATTACTTTTGTGTGAGTATAAATTACATTAAGTATGTACAGTTTGATGAAAGAAATCTCTATATTGAGAATTCTTCGGTCAAGTACAACAGAAACTAATTACATCAACGATTATTATCACATCATCTCTTAGAAGACACTCTGCATTTATTTCTTCGCGATGCACCTGTGTAGCAACCTGCGCGCGATTGTTTGTACGCGCGTTACGCGTGAACGAAGCACCTGTGAGACGAGAGCACTTCCTCTCTTTTTCGATTTAATTTGTCGCAGATATCGCACACACACATACACACACACACACACACACACATACACATCTCTCATATTCACCTGCGCGCAATCTCGCGAAGGGAAAGTAGGGTAAAAATCGGGACGAGAATAAGCGAATGGAAAATTCGCCACGTAGCGCACGGCAAAAAGAACAAATCGGCGAATTCGTTCCACCTGTCGATGCCAAAGGCACCGATTACACTGGCTGCAATGTGAGAGGCGCGCACGAGAGCGTCTACCGTAGACGCGCGTTTCCCTCTCACGCAAATGGCCTCCGCGTCGGTCCTCCAACATCCTCATCGTCGAGCGCGCGTATATGCGCGCACGACTCATATATACGTCAGTGCGAACGGTGGCCCCTCGGACGAGCGACGTAAATCGGTGCTACATCGTACACAAGCGGCACACATATGAGTACGTACGCGCCGCGACGAAACAGGTGGGGCACCTGCGCCAGGCTGTGCAACCTGCGCGCGAGAGCGAAACCGAACTCGCGAGCTTGTTGCGCGTTCTCTTGGCGAACGCGCGGAAGAGAAAAAGAGAAAGGAAGATACCGAAGAAGAGCAAGAAGCAGGTGTATTCCGCGGTGTAGCCTGCGCTGTGTATGCTAATTGGGCCAGAGTTAACGCTCGAGAGATGCCCGGTACGGGATTTAACGAGCCTCCGAACAGGAAGCCCCTTTTACCGCCTCCCCCGCCTCTTTGGCCTCCCTCGAGCTCTCCTTGATACTTTTTCTTTATTTTCTCATTGCCATTACTCTCTTTTTCTCTTTCTTTCTCTTCCACCTTTCTCCGTTCCTCTTTCCCTCTCTTTCTCTTTTTCTCGTCGTATTCCTCTTCTTCTTCGAGTCGTCGATACTACTGCTGATGCTGCCTCGCTACTACCTACCAGACCTGGTCGCTCGCAAGATGCGTCGAGATTCGTTAAGGCGGAATTACCCGCTCGTGGCCCGCCGCGGACGGGAATACGAAATTAGGCGCGTTGCTCGAGGAAGAAGCTGCGCGACTCCAGCGGAGCGCGCATAACGAGGGCACAAATCAAAAGCGAGAGAAGAGTCGGCGAATGTGACTATACGCCGTGTACGACGACGGGACCAAACAAATTGGCATAAATTCCCGCATTGGTGTACGCACGCGCGCACGCGCTTGCGTTTCGCTCGATGACGCTCGAAAACGCACAACACTTTATTCCCGGCTCTCTTACAAACGGAATTTGATAAAAAATTACATGACTGACCACACGCCGGTTTTAATTCTTTTTATCACTCAATAAATGACGCTTTTTATTAAAATTTTGAACACTCGAGTAAGTTTAAAACGGTAAAAAACAGTATTTTTTGCAAGCCTGGCATTTATGAAGCCCCGAGATAACTCGGGGAAGCATTTACGAGACGCCGAGGTTGCGAGCAAAGCGCGATGTAAAAAAAAAGTTTCAAAACTCGTTCTACATTATTCATCCTGTCGCTACAATTACGTCTCGGTGTATAACCATAGTGTTAATTATATCACGTTCAAATGTTTATGCTAATCGGCGAATAATAACAACGTTTATTTTTATTGCCACACGGATGATTGTCGGCGGCGATTTTTTTTTTTTTTTTTTTTTTTGCGTACAATTCTCTCTCTCTCTCTCTCTCTCTCTTTCTCTGGTTGACTGCGCTAACATCAAATTAGTATTCTTATGCGCGCGAACGCACATTCTGGTGGTCTGATTAAACTTGCTTTCGCGCGGCAATTAACGCCGTCATCGGCCGGTCGCTTTTTCGAGGCGCGCAATTCGACGACGTGTGCGATAAGATCTCGAAAGTTTTATGGACACTTGTTCGCAATTATGCTGCGCGTACGGCGTCATTACCGCAAGATATCTCTCGAGTCTCCAGCTGTCATCGACGCAGAGATGGCACACGCTAATGTCACTTACCAAACAATCACAATATGTCCACTTAACAAGTCTCCGGGTTCTCTCTTGCTTTACGCCCACTTTTCGCTTTCAACAGGTATGCGTGCGAGCAGCGGAGTTGTTTTATACAAAACGTTGTGTCCAAATCTTTTTGTGATATTAGAATTGCAATATTTCACGCAATGTTACGATTCGTCGTGTTTACCCTTATATGCTCAAAAACTCGTTAAGCAAAACAGACTCGAAAAATAAGCAGAATCGTTGTTACGTACGTAGCTTGTCAAAATTTTGTTTTGCCGCAATATGTTACAGAAAATAAAAAATATGGTCGGACACTTTTAAAGAGAAGATAAAATTTACTTTAAACTCAGAGAGAAAACTGGTTGATCATTACTCAACCTGTTGAAACGGAATGTTTGATTAAGAGATGGGACTGTACACGCGGAAGCAAAAGTTTGCCAAAAGTATTTCAGAAATTTTGTAAACCTTCATTCCGGCATGACACGCAACCTGAATACATACAGCTGAGCGCACGTGAGTTATCGCAAGATCTGACGGCGTCGGACTACCACCGCCGATAATAGTATAAATGACCTTATACGGTGTTCCGATACACCTTCCGGCCATGCAAAATCGGTCGGAGATAAGAATCTGCCAATCCGATAAAACCGTTTCGGCCTAGAGCTTTACGCGGCGGGGCACATCGAGAGTCGATCTTATCTCCGACCGTCACTCGCAGAAATCTCAAGAAACGAAGAAGAAGCGGCAAACGCGTTCGATGCAAACTTCTCGCTCGGATACGAGACAGAACAAGAGAGACAGAGAGAGAGAGAGAGAGAGAGAGGAAAAAAACGTAGGCGTCGTTTTACACTGGCTATTAATTAGCAGTTAATTATCAGTCTGGTGCGCTCGAGCGACTGTCAATAATCCCTTTCGAGACTGGCGGTGGTTGGTGACGCGCGATTCTCGAGGTCTACTACTATCATGAAAACATGTTCGTCGACTGTCACTACGAAATATTCCAGAGAAACTTGTTGAAATCGAAAATCAATTATTCTTGATTTATGGCTGGATTTGTACAACCGTTATAAAAAGTACAACAGGTATTAATGCAAAATACAGGCGTGTAATGTTAAAATATAAAGTTTTTCTCTTGATTAAAACTAGATTAATCGAAATATTATACCGAATATTTTAAGTACTCATTAAAGAGCGTATATAAAATAAGTTGTAATCTAAACATCTATTTTCATTGCTCTTAAAAATGCTTTTTTATAACATTTATATCATATAAAAAAATTAATTTCTTGCGTGTCTAAAAACCTAGAGATTTTTTCACACAATAAACATTTATTATTTATACGCTTGCACATCGCAAGTTACGGGATTGCAAGTGTCGAGTGTATACGCGGTATGTAAGTACCGTAATGTCGCTCGTCGAAAGGAGAACACACGGCTCTCCCCCCGGGAGTCGGCGATTAATTCACTCTCACAATCGTACTGAAATGTTTAATTCAGTCTCTCGTTATCTAGTTTATTGTACAATTAATCGCGGTTAAAGAGAGTTACAATCATACCGCCATCCGCGTTATACGGTTGCCGCAATTGCGGTCCACGTGAGCGCCGGTCGTGATCGCGCTGCCGACTTCTATTACTGCGCATTGTGGCTATTGCGGCATAACGAACTGGCGCGCGCGCGCGCGCGCTTTTCCGCTGAATTTCGAGCACTAAATCGAGGACCACAATGCGCGCCGGTTACATCGTGGCCGCGCTTACGCATACACACAGGTACACACCCCGGTGACAATAACTATAAGTCTATTGTCTCGGGTATTTATCGGCCTATTCAACGCAAATATGGCGAGCGCAATCATAAACTGCCGGCCGAGCCGTCCGGATAAAATAGCGCACATAATTCGCACCGAATGCGCGTATCATAAGCGGGTCAAAAACATCTCATTTCGTGGTTTATACAAGCTGTTCTTTTCTAATTAATATTTCACCGTTTTGCGCGAACGTATTTATATTCTGTCGTGTAAACCTGAATTGAAAGAGAATACGTAATTTTACACACTAATAAATTCTACACCGAACGCGCAAGTGTTGTAATATCGTTAACCACGAATCCGTCGTTGTTAAGCGGTCCACGTTGATCTTGATGAAATAAAAACAAGAATTAATAAATCAGAACAGTCGACTGTGTGTGGAGCTCATCGTCTGTAAAGTTGCGTTCCCCCTTCGGAGGAAAAGAAAAAAAAAAAGAAAAGAAAAAAGACCTCAGGCTTCTTGGAATTCTGCCTGGCGTTCCAGCGCGCGCCACCGAGAGCGGGGCACTCTCGGTTTCGTGCGCTGGAACCCAAACACCGGTGTGGTCCGACCTGTGCCGGCATTTGTTCCTCAGTTGAACAAGCATGTAAAAACGTTATCGTGGCGGAAACAGGCAGGTAAATACGTGAAAAGTGCGGGCTTTTGAACGCCATAACGCCACCTGTTTATAACCTAGTTTACCTGTTTCTAAACAGGACCTAAATTCTCTCGTAAATCTGCAAAAAGCGCATTATTTGTCAGCCAGCATCATCAGTTTGGTTTTCTTGGGGCAAAGTTGTAAAAGACGAGAAAATGACGTTCGCCGCCGAAAGAATTGTGATCGAAACGACGAGACGCATTTTGTGCAGGTATAGTTCGCCAGGTATTATGTAATATGTTTTCGATTGACAAAGGAAAAAAAATACCGACGGTATGCGAAACGGTATTCAAACCGATTCGTTTCTCTTTGAGAAACGCGAGAAGATGCCAAGTTGTTGTGCAGAGCCACAGCGGCGGTGGCCTCCAGAGGATGTTAGTAGAAGTCAAAAATTCTGACGTGGTCTTTAACGCCGGGCGTTACATCGCTACCAGATTGCGTCTCTCTTTTGCGAGGTGGTTCAACGTCGTTTGACGTATCGCCGCGTAAAAACAGCATGAAGTTAAAGAACTGTCCGGGCCGAGCAGTAACTTTTGTTCGTTCGCCTCTATAAAAGTCAAGTTCCTCTCGGAAGCGAAAGATGCCTCAGAGAGAAGAAGAAGGCGGCAAACATCTACCGATTCGTGTTTGTAACACCAAATAAAATTTGTGGGATAATTGGATACTCCCCGGATACTCATTCATATGCGGCTAAACTTGAAATGAAACAAGTTGACTTTTACAAAATATCTTACTAGCTGTAATAAGCGGATGAGCTTTCGTCACATAAAGCGCGGAATATAGGGATCGCGATAACACAACCGATCTTGACTCGACAATTTCTTATCCGCTTAGCGATTATTTTTAGTACGCATTTTTGTCGATTCTGTAGTCTCATATTTTTTGAACAATATTCCACGGCATAAATTATTATTGCCATAAGGAAGTCGAGGGAAAGCCATAAGACGATCTGGAACGATGATCACCGTCGGGGAACGCTGCGGGGCTGTTTATTTCAATCAGGCAACCACAAATCTGCAGGGAGCCGACTACCGTCACGGTTCTTTGCTCGCAACGTTCGGAGGAGAGGCTCTTGATGACGGGTAGCGCAGCCACCCGACTTGGTCCTTTTCTACCGTGCTGTTGTTACGCGGCTTTGCGCATCCTCGTGAATTCGAAAATATATTACATTGCGAGTCGCGCAAAAATCGGTCGGCGCGCGAGCTCGTTGCCCGGGCTTACGACCTGCTGCGAGAGAACAAAACTAATGTCAACATACGCTCCGAAATAAAATCCCGCAGAAAAGTTTATTTACGGACGCAGCTGTGATGCAAGTAATCATTCGTAAGCTACAACATTGATGCGTATAAATACAATAAATAACTTTCCATTTTTCGAAACATAAAAAATACACATAAAATGCATAATAAATTTATTTAGTTTAGAGATCGGAGTTACTCTCTCTAGGGTTTATAAAGTGCATTACCGTAGCGCGTCGTATCGAGATGTTGCGGGGAGAAGCCGGGCGGGAGAAGAAGCCACGAAGAAGAGATATGCTCGGCGATCCAGGTCGCCTGGTCCACACCGTTAATTATTCCACGGCATCGCGTTGGCGAAGGCGGCGATGGGTCGATCTCGGCGGCGACGATTTTTCTTCCTGGTCGGCCGTAAGACTCTCCCCGGCCGTTTGCCGGACGATTGAGAGGTTATCGGAATCACTTAACAACTAGCTCACGACTTGGCGCCTTGCCTCGCCCTCGCGCCGCTCTTTCTCTATCCCGCGATAATTGCCCTTTTCTGGATCGCGCCGGTTATCGGCCCGTATGATCGCCAAGTCGTTAACGTTAAGCGTCACGAGGTGTGTGGCATTCGTTCGCCGGCGTAGTGTCAACATCGTTAAGATACGTTCCCTGATAGATAACTCAATCGCGCGCGTTCGCTCGATAGCGGATTCTCGGAGGGATGATATTCCTTGCAAATATTTTTTCTTTTATCATCTTATAGTTCGAATAAAACAAAAATTATATTACAGCGCATACGGTTACAAGTAAAAAATAAATTGAAACGCAATTTAAAACAAAACACTATGTTTCTATGTTATAGAGATATAAGTAGGCTACACCTTGCGTTGCATATATCTTCCTTTCAGCTTGCGTTGTAACGGAGTGCTTGGTAACACATCACGATATATCACAATTATCGTACTATTATTATTTATACAGTGATCTATGAGCGGAGATCCTCCCAGCACAAAGCGAGCGATCCGGCTTCGCCTGGATGGAAAGGGCGGGGGAGACGCCGAGAAGCCGCCGATACACACGTGCTCGTACTTTCTGATACGAGCGATACCGCGAGCCGAGTACGCTTCTAATGGACTCAGAGATGAATGATCGAAGAAGAAAGAGCGAGGAAGGCGGTGGAAGGAAGGTAACGTGCCGCAGAAAAATACAGGTAGCTGCAGCTGCGAAGACGATGGCAATCGCCACCCACTTCGTGCACGCAGGCGTTTCAACTTGGGATTTATTGTGTTATTAGTTGTATAATTGTTGCCTATACGTAATTAATAAATATGCGAGAATGAACGTTTTTCTTTAGAACTTGTACGCAAAACGTACAAGTTCATTTATCGCGACGACCTTTCTTGCGCTCAATGTTTACTGATAAATCTTCCGGACGTGCAGTTTTTCAACATCCTTTGTCGCCTTGGAAAGAAAGAATTTAGAGATGCGCGTGCATCTGCAGTGTCACTCTTTAAGATTCGGCGTATCAGCTTGAGCATGCTCAGTAAATTTCACGAACGCGCGCGTGTCGCAATTCAAGATTAACCGTGATACGAAACACAACGCACGGTACATGAATATGTGATAATATTGTTGACAATTGTAAGAAGAGAAACCTGTTATGTTATAAATAACTGTATTTATATTTATAATGATATGTAATTTTCGTAGAATAAATTTGTTAGAGAAATTTATAATTTTTTAATAATAATTTTATACAATACAATATTGAATTGTTTTTTTTTTTGTAATGTAAATAAATAGTAAAAGGTGTTTACGAATAACAGAATTTAGTAATGCGCTGATCTAAACCAATTAGCGCGTAGGTTTGATAATTCATTATTATAATTAAATGCTTAATTATAAATTGTCTACAAAAGATATCGATTTCCTGTACGAGAGCGCATTTGTGATGATTCATCATTTTCATGCAAAAAAAAAACCTGATGCTGTGCCTCACCAAGAGCGATCGCTGCCTACGATGTGAGCATCCAAGTAGCACGAAGACACATTAGCGGATCGTAGGAGGAAAACGTGAATAATATAATCGCCGTTAGTTCTAAGCCTTTTGGAAAGCAGATGCAGATGTGTAGGGCGATAACGAACAATGGCGGTCGCGCTGCGACGCACGTCTAGAAACGAGAAACTTAACCTGCGCGCGGTTCGAGAGTTTTGGAAAGCGGATATACACAGATTCAGTGGACAATAAGAGACAATGCACTCGCGTGCACGCAAAAACGACTCCACCTACGAGATGGCCGCCCACGCGACTCGCGTGCGCGAGATTTTTGCGGAGAAGAGCGAGAGGATCGAGTGGGGAGGGGGGACATCGCCATGAATAAGCGGTTGATAAAGTATTCCTCTCGCGTTCGCAACTGACAGCGCAATTGAATCGCTTTATGTTAATACTGGTAGATATTTGTTGCGTGTATGTAAGAACATAAACAGATTATGGAAACATTATTCTTTATTGCGAATAAAATGTGTCGAAACGACTAAATAAACGTTTAAATTAATATTCAAATTTATATCGTGAAATAATTATTCCTAAAATTCGAATTACGGAATTGCGTGTTTTATAGCTTGACGATAAATAATTTTAGCAGCGCCGTTTATCAAAGAATAAGTTACATCTCCGTGTATCAGTTTCTCAGTTTGGAATTTCGCGGCGCGATCAAGCAGCGGGTTCCAGCGAGGAAGTTCGGCTGTCAGCGCCTACAGCCCCGAGAGAAGAAGGAAAAAAAATTTAAGAAGTCGCCAAAAGGAGAGATAAAAGGCGCTTATGCGCAGATTCCCCACGCCATAAAGAATCACCCGCAGCTCATAAAGTAACGTTAGATTTTATCTCGCGGATGCCGAACGACGCGCATTCTTCGAGCGTATTTTTTAGACGTGTGAACGGAGTCGTTTGGTAGGTATTTCATTTTACTCTTCTCCATATAAGAAGTTCGTCTTACGAACAAATTTAATAAATTAAAAGAATATGAGTTTCTCTCTCTCTCTCTCTTTTTCTCTCTGTAAAAACAGTTAGACTAAAATATTTTTGTTCAATAAAGATTTTCTGATATAAATAATCACGATTATTACTTCTTTGAATAAAATCATCCGAACTGTTAAATGTACGTGTGTGCAAAGAATTAAAAATGTTTCCGAAAACTCTCTTTTTCAACTTGCATCGCTTTGGGCAAAAGAAACAATCATTCAATAAATTGTAAAACTCCTCATATTCCTTAAGGGCTTATCTTCTCGACACACTGTCTTCTCACACGAGTACAGGTGCGACATTGCGAGTTCCAAACCAATAAACAGCGGCTCGCGTGCGTCGTCGGACGTTGTAATAAAGCGTGCAAGTTGGGCGCGTTAAAAAAGTCAACAAGGTGCGCTACGAAGCGATGTTCGCTCGCTGAGAGGGCTTGCTGCACGATCGCGTAATGAATTTCAGAACAAAATTTCCCCCCGCGCTCGGCGCGGGGATCCGTTTTAATGCGAGGATAAAGTAGCGTCCGGGTCGATAGGGTCGCGCCGCACCGCGCACCGAGTAAGCTCGCTCTGAAGACAATGGGTACGCGCACGGCCCATATCGGAGAGCTCCTGCGAGCAGAAACGACCGGCGGGAACATTGTCTCGAAAAACCATAAAATAAAGCAACCGGCCGGTTTCGGCTGTTCCAGTCGCGACTCCCGGAGAGGAACCGCGCTCCCGATGTTAGCGAGATATAAACCTTGACTTGCGAGTGAGATTGTGAGCAGCAGCAGTCCGTTGCTTGCCTTCTTTAAAGTAGATCAATGCGATACGAAAAATAACTGTATATATTATATAAATAATAAAAGTACAGACTTATATCTTTATATTGTGATATAAATATACACGATATTATAAGTATATCTCTGTAGTGATCACACACAAATAATAACTGCAGAAATTGTGAATAACGGTTGAGCAAATAAATATTCTCAGTGGACAAACAACTTCTCACAGTCTCCTGGGAAAAAAAAAATATTTTCGTGAAATCATTGAGAGGGTTTATTTGTAGCCGCTTGTAAGAGAGGAAAGAAGGGGATGAGTAGCAGGTGAAATAGGAAACTCTTCAGAATGAATCCCCGAGGATAGGAGGTAGATCCACTTGTTTCGGTGGGAAAAAACGTTCGGTCAATGGAACTTTTGCATACATTAATCTATTTTCAGGCCCTTCCTTCCGCGGCCCTTTCACGAATCTTTCGAGGCAGGTATTGACGATCGAAAACTACGGCGAGAGAAGGACCTGTCGCTCAATAGAAACAGGATACCTACCTGTTACTTTTTGTGAGAAGATTTTCTCAGTTGTTCCTCTCTTCTTAACCTCCGTGAGAGAGAGAGACTCTTTAGAAAGATTCACTCACCACATGTTTCGGCGTAAGATCTGTGGGTGTCTGAATGTTCGGTTTGGATCGTATTTCATGGAACATCGATCTATTATAGATAACCAACTTGCGGTCTAATGATGCTCTAAATTTCTTCACGAATCTTCTAACTGAAAATCATCACGTAAAGAGAGATCTCTTTAAATGCGCTGTTAGTATACTTTAATAAATAAAAAAAAATCAAAATAACAAAGTGCTTTTATATAAGTTAAATTTACATATTTAATGTAAACTGTATTGTGTGTGTAATACACAATAGGTTTCAAGTAAAGTCATTGTGGATACGTGCACTTTTTTCTCGTCGGAAATGCTAAGCTGCTCGTCGATATCTATCTCGTATTCGCTCGCGCGCGCGAACTTGATTTATCGCCCTCCCGCGATAATTCAATAGCGCGCGAAAGAAACGGGGGTGGCGAAGAAACGGGATTGCGAAAGAGGAATATCGTGACGTCGCGCCCTTTCTTTCTGGATCCGATTCCAAGAATCGACATAAATCCCTGCGGTTTATAATCTGCGTTGGAAGGCACGCCGAAAGATACGATCGGGTGAAGAACTCGCGGACGAAGAGACTGCGAGAAGAAGACGAAGAAGAAGAAGAAGAAGAAGAAGAAGAAGAGAAGAAGGAAGTGAGGAAAGAGGAGAAGTAGAGATGAACGAGCGTGCGGCAGGTGTTGGCAGGGGCGGATTTACGTGGCAATAGCCAAGCCGAGTGATTAGGTTCGCCAATTTTTTCTCTATCAAATGAGAGAAATAGAATAGTAGTATTAAAATAATATCTTTTATATATAATTAATTTCGTGCGTTTTTTGTTCTTCCATTCTTATTTTAATAATGTAGTTTATACACACTTGGCAAATTGTTTTGGCTATCTGCGCTATCATTTTTGCGAAGTCAGACAAAACGTATTCCGGGGCGTGTGACTTGAACGTGTAGTAATAATATCTATCGTCGTTGCATTGAATGGATGAGGAGCGCGATGTACGCGACCGTGGAAGGAGCACGGGGAAAGATAGATCGGGTAAAAGATGGAAAGGGAGCAAGGAGAAAAAGAAAGAGAGAGGGAATCGCTTTCTCGTAACCTCGTGAGAACTAGAGACAGCCGCGGCACAGCCTTTCGTTGCCGCTGGTACTTTGTCGACTTGTCATTGGCAAGCTTTCGTATATCTCGATCAAGATATCAAGAAGAAGCAAGTCGATTTTGATGTTCGGAAAAAAGTTCTTGTTTTTTAAATAAACAATATGATTACATTGATATAATCTTTATTTTGTAATAAAAATAATAATGTTTTTTTTTTCAAACACTTCAAACTGTAATCTAAACATTCCGCGCGCATATTATTAGTTTCTGCGACCGAACGTGTGCGAAGAAACCTTCAGGGGGGAAAAAAATCTCGACCGAATCTGACATGGTACCGTAAGCGTAAATACATACACACAACAGTAATTGTCGACGTAGGTGGGCCGGAAAGTGGGGCGTGAATCGGTCGTTATCACGGTGTGTCTTTGGCTGGCCGGTGGCGCGCGCAAGATCGTGATTCAAGTGGAATACATAGCCAGACGATCGGCGGCGGCGGCGGCGGCGGCGCAAGAAGCGATGCACCCACAGCGGTAATGGCGGAGTTTCACATGAGATGAGCGCGAGCGAGGCGCACGAGGAATGAAATTTACTGCGTCGGTGACACGTGAGAAAGGATCGGGCACACGGCGTCTTTCCCGCTCGCGGGATCGCGTAGATGGTATGACGGCGGTGTTTGGAATATGCCGAGAGAAGTGCCATCGCCGCAGAGCGCACACGTGGTGGTGACGGCGCGATGCATTACGTGGGAAAGTGGAAAAGGATCCGATCTACGGGGATAGGTACTCCAATTATCGTGCCAGGAACACGAATTAATTAAGCGACCGTTATCGGATCTCTCCCGGGCTATACGACGGGTCTCTTTTTTCGCGGATCAAATCATCATCTTCGCTTTTTTTCCTCCGCCTGTGATTTCTTTCGTTCGAACTCGGATTATACTGCAGGCAAGGATTGTGCCGCGCGGATACCAAAGAGAAGCGCGGAGAGAGAAAGACCGCGAGGAAGCGAGAGGGAAAGAGAGAAAGTTTCCAGCGGGGCGGTGATCGCGCGGGCAGGTGTACGAGTCTATGGGACTCCATGGGAGCCTGGTGCCGATGGAGATCCCGGCGCACGGGGAGCTGAGAAACTCGATGGACCACCTTGCGGTCACTCCATGGGAAATGCAACCCCACGGATCCATTATAAGGATCACGCTGCTTCTCGAACTCAGATACGACCCTTTATGACCTCTCTATACCTGTCTTTTCGCGCAAAGATATTCCGAAGAGAAAATAAGTGTATTGAAAGTATAGTTTATTCAATTGACTTTTAACACCGTACACAACATCGTGCATTTCCAATTCCAACCAAGAACAACAATGAATTATTTATTTATTATAATAGTTCGGTTTGCAAAAATTACAATGTTTATTTATTACAATGCGAATCTTCCGAATTTATGTGAATGCAAATCGAATGTTGTATGTCGCTCGAAAAACGATCCACTGATCTCCACGCCAATGCCGGTCGTCATATTACCTTGTTACGTTTTTGCGCGGCGTATAATCACGTCCTGCCCCCATAATATGCAGCGTGTATATTGTTATATTAAGACTCCGTAGGGCTTCTAAGAAGAGAGAGAGAGAGAGAGAGAGAGGGAGAGAGAAAGAGAGACCATATCCAACTCCGGACAGGTAATGCCCTCTTTAGCTGACTGATTACGAGTGTTATTAACCCTTTACGTAATGCTGGCTACCCTCATTTCCCGGAGGCTGTTCATTCCGTTTGAAAAGTAGACTGCGAAATAATCCCATTATCGCGTACATGACCACTTCTGAAAATTCATCTACCGCACGTATGTTCTCTTTCACCGCCGTAATAATTAAATACAATATTAAGATGACTTCTGTGGAAACAGGCTATACGTATGTACAGAAAATCTTTGCACATGAAAGTAAATTATTGTAAACAGGGACAAAGACAGAGAGAGAAAACGAAATTTTTTTTATATCGTTTCACCGTTATCTCGATTGAACACAGGTTGCGTCATATAAAAATTATGTTACAAAAATTTAGTAATTTGCTATGTAATATGAGGATATTGAATAGTTTGACCTATCCAAGTTAAATTCCAATAATCGAGTCCCAGCCGTGAAATGCTATTTAAGTTACAACGAAATACTTCGAAACAAGCTTCCGCGTATCGGAGGTCAAGCATACATTACGTCTCCGCTGTCTCGACACAGGACGGCAGTCGCAGCAAAGTTCGGCATGTATCGTTTTTGTTTTTTTTTTGTTTTTTTGTTTTTTTTTTCCTCTCCGTAGACAAGCATGAGCTTACGAAGCGTAGCGCAACTTATCGATATATCCCGGAACGTTACGTATATTATAATGGTAACGAATAAGAAGCAGCTTATGACTGTCGAGCACCGTAATTAGAAATTTCACGGCGCATAACGATCTATTCTGCTCGGGAAGAAACCGCGCGCGCTACGGCTGTTCGATGTTACGACAACAACAAAATCACTTTCGCACGACCCAGAGGAATAATCGGCGCTCACCTGTACGCGGGAAAGACGCGATATGTAGGTACACGAAAGGTGAAATTCCCGATGCACAGGGAGGCTTGGCCCAGGTCGTGCGAGACCTGTCGCCTGGGCCAGGCTGCATCCATTTTCGGGTTTTCCCCACGAGGGGCCACTCTTTCATCCCTTTCCGAAGGTGCAACCTGCACTTCCCACGGACATCCGGTCCGCGTCGAGGGACCGTAAAGACGAGTTAAAAGGGGCATATGCGACGCTCGCAATCGAGCGTGTAACGTCGCACGTCACATTTCAAGAATCTCTTCTATATATTGTGCTTCTTCTTGTGTCCGGATCCCCAGCCGCAGAATTGATTTTTACCTGAAAAAACCTGCACGCTCGCGTTCGCTCGGGCAGATGTTCTCCGAAGAGAAATCCTGTGGAACTTCTCTCTGGCAAGTTACTTTATAGAATTGCTGAGTTAATATTAAATTATCTCTTTGTTGTGATAGATTGTTTCACCTCGGGCTTAATTTGTTTTGTTTCGTAAAAGATTAGGAACGTGACTTGAAAGTGTGCTAATAAGAAATTGTATATATCGCGTCCAAGAGAATGGCAATCTCCCCTCCTCCTCTCAAATCATCCGGCTGATATCTCATCTTTTGATTTCTCGCTTGTTGTTAATTTTTCAATTAATTATTTACAAGTAAATTGTTTATATATATCTCTCTCAAATTGACAATTATTTAAAGAATACATATATATATATATATATATATATTATTAGTTTTATCAATATTTCAAATGTGTATTTACGTACGTACACATCTTGATACAAGACGATTGAGAAATTCAATTCGAGCCGCGTCTCGGTCGATTTCCCTCTGTTTACTTCGTCTTCGCGCCGCTTACTTTCTTCGAGGATGATCGAGACACGTTCGTGACACGATAATACTATCATTGTGTGGAGCCTCGTTGACGGAGGATGACACGAAGAGACACGGGAACGTCGCGTCTTCGGGCCCGGGCTAGTAAAATCTGAATACGCGGAGGCTGCCTTTCTTGATATGGCGTGACACGAAGACAATTGCCGATGATTGCCGTTAAGGAGTATAATGGGACTGCCTGTGGACTGCGATTCCCGCCGAAGATCTCCATCTTCATCTTAGGCGCAGCCTTCTTGTGTTGTGACCTCCGCCTACCGCGCGATAGGAACGCGCAATTTCATTCTAATCGATCGTACCGGCCTATCCACCGCTTCTACGCGTTAGTTATTGATGTTGATTTAATCACTGGTGAGAGCGAGAGAGTCAGTGCGCGGACTCTCTCGTACTTTTCCCATCATTCGCGTACCGTGAGAGCTTTTTATCTTTCTGGCTTATACGTAGGTATTTTGACGATCGGTCAATTCATTCGTGATTAACCTTGATATTGCTGAATAATAAAGCGTTGTCGAACCATTCAAAGTCTGACTATACATATTAGTGCAACAAATTGTCACTACTCGAGAAAAAATAGAGAAACATAATATGATCATATAAGATTATATATAAGTGATCAGATCGCTGACCAAATTTCACATCCGACTTGTATAAAATCTTATATAATCATATAAAACCGTATCCGATTCATATATAATCCCACGATCGCATGTTTTCCATTTTTTATCGGGTACAGTTTATGTGTGTTTTTTTATTTTATATCTTTTCAAAATAACTACGTAATTTCTATTACACACATAAAGTAAAATAAAATCAAATAAAATAAAATTTTAACAAATCGTTCGAAAACACGAAAGATTCTGTGACAACATACCATGTACAAGAACACCGACCAACACCGACCAACACCGACTAATCTCTCTCAAGTTCACGTGGTACAAAGTTCATCGACCTGTATCCCTCGCATACACGGGGATAATATCCATCGTATACCGCTCTCCCATCGGGCACTTTTTATCCAGCTTCCGGCTCCGGGATCCCTCGTATATGCACCGGCGTCCGGGCACCGGAAGCGTTTAGGCCTCGTCACGCTTGTTTTAATTACGCGAACAGGCCACCGTCGGTCTTTCTTTCTTGTCCTCGCGCACACGCACACGTACACACGCATCCGCGTTGTTTGTGAGCCGACAGTCGGTTCGACACCTGGTACCCTACAGAAGAGAATTAATTTTTCGGATTAGCTTATCGCGCACGACCTGCTAGCGACTTCGCGGAGAACGGGGTTAAGACCGGCTGAGCGGCTTTGGGTTAATGAGGTTCCGGGAGGTGACGAGGCTACATGTTCCTCTTCCTTTGCGCGCGCGCGAGCGCGCGTGTGTACAAGCGGTCTGATTATTCCACGTAACGCGTATGCGCTAATTGAAGAACCGCGCCTCGAGAGAGAGAGAGAGGGAGAAAGAGAGAGAGAGAGAGAGAGAGAGAGAGAGAGAGAGAAGCGTCGATAATATCGCGCCGATGCGCGATTGACACGAATTGCTATTATGTATCGCCGCGGTAGAAAGTGACGAACTTTCAGGTGTGTCAAGCGTGTCGAGCACTCCAAGACGCGCGGACGTTGATTCGCTACGTACGTGTTTTTACAATGAGGAATCAGAAAAAATAAATATTTTCCTACGAGTATGAAAGTTGAAGCTGTGGAATAAAATAAAATATTTTGATATTTCGTAGGAAGAATTTACCTTCGCGAGATGTTCCTGTGCTTTCTTCATTGGCATGCGAAATTCCGCCGCGACTCTTAACAAGCCATTCGACTTTGGTAACGGCATTCGGATATGTTTTGCATCGCGTGTGCACACATCGCGCGCTGGCGCACGCAGCATGCGGTTGTCTACAATTTACTCTCTTCGCGGTGCGTTTAGGAGCCACGAATCGGTTCGCGTGAACGACCAGCGTCCACCGCGGGGAGGCTCGCGCGCGGCCTCTTCGTCATCCGGACCTTGCGTGCGCATTAGCGTGGACATTACAATTAGCATTTTTTTCGCCGCCTGTACGTCACATGCTTTATCGGTCAAATAAACAGCTGTAGATTATTGCTCACTAAAGTTTTGCTTAATTATTCTCGGAACGGCTCCACCGGGAGCGGAGGGAGGTCGTCATCTGTCAACCGTCGCGACGGAGGAAAGGAGGAAGAAGATAGGCCAACGCGATGGTAGCGCAGCGGCAAGGACAAGCGCGGAAGAAGGGAGAGGACAAGATCCACGGCCAAGACAGTATTTTCGGATTAATCGGTCGTTTATGCGCCGCCGGTACGCGCATATAATCTACCTTACGACGCACATTACCGGTAAATCTTGCGCTATGGCCGTAAACGGCGATGGCACTTTGATTGCTGGAATCCTGGAGATTAACCTGTTCCGCCAGCATCCGCTCGCGCACCAACCTCCACCTGCGCTCGATCGCGCTCGCGCGTATGCGTACGTGTGTACGTGTGTGCGAGCGTAAAAACGACGTGATCGACGATTGCCGCGGGCGAGGATTCACGATCGATGTGATCACTGGGGGCTTTCACGAAGTTTTCAGACGCATAAACGTCTATTATTATTCCATGATATTATTAAGTGTACAACAATGTTCGAAAGCACTAAAATCCAAATTAAAATTTTTAAGTTAAATACCAGTTTTTGACGAGAGTCGGAGAAATCTTTTCTTCTCAAAAAACCCTACATCTCTATTTCATAGTAATTTAACTTGTTCGTGACCGCGAACTTGGCGCTTCAATCCTATACACATTTTTCTTTGGAAAAAAAAAAAAACGATAGCGATGAGCGCAACAATACCGTGACATGAGAATGAGTTTCCACGAATTCCAATCGCGGCCGGGGTTCTCGTTGGTTTACCACAAAAGCGAGCGAAAATCGGTGAAAGAGACCGGCTTGGTCGAGCGAACGGATCATGTCGGGTGAACCAATCCAAGCATGATTAAGGTGGCTCTCTATCTTAGGAGAGCGCATCTTCCATCGCTTCTTTCTTGTTCTATCAGCTTGTCTCGGGGCTCTCCCTCGCGTACTATCCGTTTCAGGTTGCATTGTCTTCAGCGGGTCTGCGCTGTCTATTTGCACGCGGGTCCTTTGAAGAAGCCGCCGCCACTTTTTCGTAGCTACCACTGTGTTAAACTAAGCGAGAGGCATCCTTACCGCAACGAGGAAGCTTGGATTCCCGTGCTCGCGGTACACGGCGCGGTGTACGACCAAGATACGCCCGGATCCCCTGTTTTCAGGTCGGCGTACGGAGGTCAGCGCGCGCTTTGTACCAAGTGTGGGTTAAGTTACTCGAGCACCGAACTCCGCGAGCGAGTTCCTTTGTACCTTTTCAAGCTAAGAGCGCGCCGTGCTGGTTGCCACGCTCCTCGAGCGGAATGCCGAGAGGATCGGATGAAACCTTTGAGACGCGCGTAATCATGAGTAGTCGATGCGTCGGAAAGTTTGTGATATGTCAGTATGTATAGTCGAACTTTCACGAGAGAACCACGTGGAATGTGTTGATATCTTTTATACACATCCCATTGTACATATTTATACACCCTATTTGCGGCGCCGAGAAATTTGATATTTTGTAGATTCAAACGCATATATATATATATGCGCCGAATTGCGTATTAATTTTGAGGTACTTGGCCGCGATATTGTGCGGCGGTACAATGTGAACGGTGGGGAAAAAAATGTCGCTTAAAAAATAACTCTTTCGGATTTTCTTGTCTCGTCGCGTCACGCGCGCGAGAACGCCGGCCCACGGCCAAACACAAAACTGATCCCACGGTCTTTTGAAACGGCAGCATCCTTTATTACAAGACGTTTGATTCAGTATCACGCCTCGCTCGTACGAATCTCCACAGTTCTTTTCACACAAGACGTTTAACATATGAAAAAGTCTCTCCCGTAGAATGAATGGCACCGCGTTGCTTTTGTCGGAATTGCTTCTTCTTCTTTTTTTTTTTTTTTTTTCTTCTTCCTTCTCATCTTCTTTTTCGCGGTTAGACGACGACAGGTTCGCGCTATCACGTGGGTGAGGTCACGCCCGGATACGCATCGGCGAACATATTATGAATGTTTAGTGTTGTTCTACCTGCGATCTTCCGACATTGTCACGCACTTCGAAGTTATCTTCGCTTCGTATTCACAGCATTGACGGGTCGATATAGCAGTCGAAATTACATAATATACTAATTAATCGAAATAAACTACTATTTTGTATTTCCTTACCGAAATCGATATTTAAATTGTACTTGTGTATTTCCAAATCTCAAGATAAAATATCTCTTTCAAAGTATATGTCAACCGATTAACATTTTCATTTGTGTAAATGAGAATAACTTGTTGACGCTCGCATTATGCAGGAAACGCTATTCAAGTGCAAAAATAACTCGGTTGCACGAGTGTGTCTTTGTCGCGCAAAGAGAAGCCCATTATCCGCGAACAAAGTTTTGTCCGTTGCTCGTAAATTTGCTTGACGCTGCCGTACCACCGGCGGCGGCTGTAACATGCGAATAAAGTCGTCATCGCGTCTCAACGTCCACTAATCCTTCCCCATTTACTCGAGGGATATCGAGTGTACAAGGATCGACTCCGACAGACCGCCGAGACGTTCGTTGCGAAAAAAAGCCGATGCCGGTTCCTTTCTCGAGGTCTCGCCACTTGACTCGCGCACAATGCGCCGACCGTCGTCTCCCCCCTTCTTCTAATTTCCCCCCTCGTTTATGCCCTTTCATCTTCGTCGATCCGCGAGCTCCGCAACCCCTAATGCGGGTTCATTATTTTCGTGTTCCGAACGCGAGTGCACGTAGATCGCGATCAGAGCTCGAGGACTCTGGGGTGACCGCGCGGGGTGGCATTTTTCTGCACGACGGATCAAAGGAAAATCTACTCGGAATCTACTCCGTCGACAACAAGTGGCTCGCGAGTCCTCTTTTGCAAAGAAACGGAACGGGCCATCAACGGCCATCTAATTGGCACTCTGAAATGCAACTCGATTCGACTCTAGAACAAGTTTAATCATCCGCTAAAATCTGAGATAAAACACATTGCATGGATGGATCTTTCATTCAATGTAATACAATGTAACGGTCTCAGTATAAATAAATTATATATATATATTTTATGACTTCTCTCTTGAAACAATTTTGAAACAAATATTAAAATCGACGTAATGTTTTTTTGTAACATTTTAAAGTTAAGTAAAATTAAACAGACTTTCTTTCAAAGGGACTTCAAAAATGCTTGCCGCTTATCGATACGTTTCATCTTGCATAATTTATTTTAAACGGCTATACTAATGCGATGTAACGACATGAACGCGAACTCGCGCAACACAATAAGTAATTCGATAGTCCCAGATTAAACCACGAAGATTTAGGAGCGAAACGCACAAAGCGACAAATGTGTCACGACAAAAACTCGCGCGCCCCTAGTTTCGTCGCGAACGCGCGGAACTACCCCTGGCGTGCATAATGTCGTTCTAGATCGTACGAGACACGATAACATCTTAACGGTCGCGAGCGTCAATTCTTTTCGTCTCGCTCTTGGTGGCCGGCAGAAAAGAGCACGGCGGTAGTAAAAAGCCGCACCAACAATAGTCAAGTGTCGTGATTTGTGCCCGCCTCGCGGAGGGCTATATATGCCACCACCCAGTCTTAATTAACCCCCGTTCCCACGTGACTTCTTACCCCCGGACCCACAGGGGGCTTCCTTCGCCGCGTGTAACGTACTTTTCTACGCTCCGTTACACATCGTCAAAGAGACCCGATTCCTGTCCCCGGATGAACATACCGAATCACTTGCCACCCCGTCACCTGCGCTCCAACGTCTTGCAAGAAGAATATCGATCGTCATTGAATCGAAAGCTGCAACGTCGCGAAGTTTAAACGCTTAAAAATAAAAATTCAAAACTTACTCGCGCGACAATTTTGCATAAAAATTCTGCCTTATTTTCGCTACGTAACAATCACTTGTGATGATTATCGCGTGTGAATCTCTAACTATTTCACGCACGCGGATGTCAATTGTTAATAATAATGTCGATTCTGCGCGCGGCACTGTGTATGTTGTCTGTTCGTTATTCTGATGAGTTGCGCTCTCGCGCGCGCACGCGTCTTAATGGCTCAATATACCACCGTGCGTGGCCTCGCTCGTACATCACGCCGCGCGCTAAGCTATATGTTCGCCTCACGTAATGCCGATATTGTTTCCGCGAATGGTGAGAAATGCCCCGATGGCGCTATAACGCCTAGTGGCCCCGCGGGGTTAAACGTTCGCAGCGTTAGAATAATGGCGACTATTAGGTAAGTACCGTCTCGTGCCGCAGGAACGAGCTCGCTGATCGTTCGGCTCCTCTTAAGCATCCTCTCGACTCGCTCCTCCTCGCGTTTATTATTCCAAATAAAGCGATGGAGGCGTGCATCCACTCGCAGCCGGTTGACGTTCGACAAACTCGACTTAGCGTTATTGCACGGAGGAAGCATAAATAACGGTTTAATAACGTTTTCAGTACGAAGCACCTCCGTGCAATACGCTTGACGTCAAGTGATGAGATTTCTTCGACGCTTTTATTATATTGCAATTTTTTTCAAGCGTTATGTATTTTTGTAATATTCAATATAAAATATTGATTTGATATTGTTGGTATATAATTTTTCGCTGAAAGATAGCGCTTCAAACTGCTAATTATCTCGTGGTAGTTTCTAATTGACTTTTACACTTCGCCGGTACAACAGCCGCGTTAACGTTTTCTCCGCCGTCGTCAATTACCGCGAGCCGAATTTTTGTGCGCCATCCGGTGAAGCTCCGATGTGTTTGAGTCACGAGGGGGATCCGCGAGATAAAACCGACGCGCACGTCACGAGGATTAATGACGACGAACGAACGAGCGGAACAAGTCAGTTGGCGGGCGACTTTTTGAGGCATCAACGACGGCGGAAAGTGAGCTCCGCCGTGATTCTCGTTAGGGTTATACCTAACTCTTCGCTTAATTCGCGGTGTAACGGTGCGCCGCGCCGACGGAGCGTCGTTACGTCAGAGAGATTTTAGTAGATGCCTGGCGCCAGAGAGAGTTGGTAACTCGAACTCGCAAGCTTAATATCTCGCAATGCGCCGAGTAATGCGCGCGGGCGATATATTCCCCCGCGCGCTAGTGCGCGCAAATACGGGAAACGACTTGAAGGAGGGGAAGGAGAGGTGGAGCAAGGGTCTCCTTGCGAGCGATACGCGCCGCGGTAGGAAAATGCGTTTCCGGGCAGGTACGGGACTTATGACCCCGGGCAGATGAGGTGCTGTCCCGGCCTGTAATCTCGCCTAACAGGGGCCACCGAGTCGCCGGCAATCTTGACTCGGTTTCGAGCCGGGCAGCAGCAGCCCGAGGCAGCAGCCCTCTTACCGCGGCGTGCACTCTCGCGGAATCGGATAATGGAAACCCCGTGTTAGCACGTTCGATTCCGCCGACTGCCAGCTAGTTTCGACCTCATGGGAAGCCGATCTCATGCTCGGTAGCCGCGCGCGTGTTTGTCCTTCGCCGGAACGGCCCCCAGAATTTCCAATTGTAATTTCATTCGAGAGTGCGATTTGCGTTTCGCAATTCTAATCTTTAATGAGTTTACAAGCTCGCAAGTGTGTGGATATATATTCTCTCTGCGCGCTCACAAGTTCCGGTTCTGCTTATTCTTTTCTCAACACAAACATTTTTTGCACGTGAGAATGTTATTTCTAATTTGCTCAAAAGTACGATAGAAAAATTGTGAGGTTTCGCTTCATTTTCTTCTGCTGATTTTCTCACAAGATTGACAGTGGCA
Organism: Pseudomyrmex gracilis; assembly: GCF_002006095.1. NCBI lineage: Eukaryota > Metazoa > Arthropoda > Insecta > Hymenoptera > Formicidae > Pseudomyrmex > Pseudomyrmex gracilis. The sequence continues at coordinate 221,682 of NW_018020628.1, forward strand.
ATCCCCCATTGATGTATCCGTCGTGATTCGTTCGATCTCGAGGAACAATTACAAGAGGCAGTAGTCGTTACCCTATGGCCCCGCGTTAGCATTCGCTCCGTCGTCGTCACACCTGACTGGTCGCGCAGCACACGCGGTGCGCCTTCGCCGCCGAGCAGCAAGTTCGAATAATCTCCGAACGCGGCGAAATATACTCTTACTCTTACCCCGTTGCGAACGTTTCGCAACGTCTTGCCGACTTAATAGGAAAGAAAGACGTCGAAATTCCGCCGTGATCGCTCTTCGATCGATGACATACCAATCTAAGTCTCCTTTTCACCGCGCGCGGTCCTCTGCGCGCCCACGTGGAGGATCCTCGATCAACCGTCGATATATATATATATATATATTATAGGTCGAGTCACTCTCACTGCCAATCTCTTCGCCGATAAAATTCTGCGACTTTCTAGAGCGCGGCACGCGTAAATGCGATTACGCCACCGTTTCTCGCTCTACTCGTTGTTACTCGAAATATCATTCGAGAAACGTCAATGATTTCGAGAGTCCTCCTGTACTTCGAACGAAATGAAAACAGTGCTTTCTACGTTACTTTCTACAGTTTGCAGCAGAGAGAAATCTTGTGCGCGCGCTTGTGTATATAGTACGAAAATAATCACACAACTGTATATTGATAAAATTGTCATTGTTTGTATTTTCTGATTATTTATAAGAATCAAAGTATAGCGTCACACAGTTGTCGGTGCTCGAGCGATCTGTGCGCTCATCTGTGCGCGAAAAGTTTTTCACCTTCTTATTCTTCGACAATCTCTCGTTTGTTGAAGATCGCTCGATCGGCGATACCAACGCAGAGGCCGGTTATTGATGATCCAAGACGGCTCGCGCGCGAGCCGAGCTGGTTTTGGTTTAGGTTACCGGCGATTTGTATGACATTCGATCTCTCGCCCACGCGCACACAGTCCCTCGTATCTCCCTAGTCTCTTCTCGCTCACCCCGTCCGATCGCGATTACTCGTCCCGCCGCTGGCACGCTTTCATACGACTCGCTCGACGGCTCTATTTATTTCTATAATTCGCCTTATTTATTCAGAGCCACTCGATAAACTGTGATATCGGAGCTTGTAACGCGAAGTGATTAACTATTAAAGCTTTGTAAAGAATAAAATATGAAATCTTGAATTTTGTTCTATCAGATCCAATTCTTATCTCGATGTTATAAAATCTGGTTATATTGTTGAAAAATATTGTAACAAATGTTAAAAAAAAAAAAAAACTTAAAACAAGTAAAATCATCATTAATTTGATTATAACGAGAAACAAACAAGGATCGAGAGAATTCATCGAATTACGAGATTCACGGAGGGGTCACGGAATCCGAAGAAAATAGACCAGAGAAACGCGACGGGGCCTAGCGAAAAGGGCCTGAGGCAGCAGGGCTCGAAAGGTCCCGGCGCGTTCGTGCACAGGGAGACGAGAACGAACGTAGCCTGTTCCCAGTTCTCAGGCAATTCTATGAATACGAAATATGAGGTCGGTCGGTCGGTCGGTCGGTCGAACCGCCGCTGTGCACGCTGCTGCCTGGTTCGTTCAATCATCGCAGACACGCCCGCCATATTGGCTTTGCATAAGGCCGCCCGCGAGCTTCGCGTCTCTCTCGCGATGATATGTCTTGCTGTTGTGTTAAGGTGCACGGGTACGCTCGCGCATGCGACACGCAAAGGTCGCCTTTTCTCCGCGGCAAATCATAGATCGGGCTGCTACCGCTGCCCTCGTAATTGTTTTACTACCAAATGACAGCGAGACGAGGTGCAATTACTGTCGTTAAACTTCAGTAAAATGTTTGATATCTGTTCGCGTTGAATGACAAAATGACAAGTGAATGATATACATGCGCAATCTGATTGGAAAATATGCAATTTACAAACCCAAGAATATTTAGAAATAATTGATATTCTATATTTAGTTCGATACATTTCTGATTAGACGCGCATTCTTCTCTCTGTGGAAAGTTACGTTTCTGTGTGAGAGAGAGAGAGAGAGAGAGAACAAGATTCCGCAACGCGTGTGTGCAGCCAGTTGGCGTGCCCGTTTGGTCTAGTAAACCATCGTGTGAGACATGCCAGCCTTGACTTTCGCGCTCGCATGTTGGTCATAGACACGCCGCATACTAATAGTAGAACCCGACAAATTTTTCGCTTGTCGCTTTACGATCCAACTGGTAGCCCACCCTGTCGTCAACGTCCACACCACAGTACCGACGCTAAATTACAGCGTACTCGCTCGCAGCGTAAACGATCCGCGGTATACCGCCGGTGTCATTTCGCATTGTTCGGCAGCAATGTACGAGCGGTGCGCGCTATATGCGACGCCGAGGAAATTCGATATTTCCTGCATGATGAAGTGTCTCTTCTTGTCTATAATCAAAAATCTCGCCCTCTCCTCACCCACCAATCCCGATATGGGACACGATGCCGGCGGGAAACAGGAACGGTGCGGCAGGGACGAGGGGCACGACAACAACGAGAGACAAGCACGTAACGAAGCGAGCCGTAAATAACGCGGACGGACAATGTTGTGAATTACGGTGGTACCGAACCCATAAACGGCATGGTTTTATGCTTTGCCGCGACGAGACGCGGCCAAGCCACACAACGCGATCGTTCGCGCTTCGTCGGTGACGGTGGCGAACGACGCGGACCAACCGCGTTGTTGTCACGCCGAGATCGCTTTTCTTTTCCGTAATTGGTGCTTTCTCTCCGGCGGGACGATTTCTGCGACCTCGTAATACCGCTGGAGATACGCCGGAATAACGTCTCTTTATTACCCGTAACGTTGCCGAAATGAGACTCGAACGCGCGCATTTTTACGACACTTTCGTTATTACTGTTACGATGTCGATTTATTTTTTTTTTTTCTTCAGAGAGTAATATGTACAAAAGTACGAATAAATAAAACAATTCACGTGTGTTTTTTACACGCATCATGAATAGCCAGCAAGAAAGAACGTCCTATAATAATTGTCTCGCGTCGCAAAAATGGGACATATCCTTGGCACAGGTCTTTCGCGCATATCCTTCGAAAAGGATAAGGCTCCTCCTCCAACCTTCACCTCGCGACCACCGATAGCGCGTACCGGTACCTTTATTGCCCGGCAGGAGTTACATATCGAGCGTGGTCCGCGTGTCGGAGAGTCGGGCGGATAAATCCGTGGAGTGGAGAGAATAATGGAAGGACTTTCTACTATCAAATAGATTTATGGATATCCAGCCGGGTACCTACTACCGAGGTTTATATGGCCGCGAGCACGCCGTCATGCTTTATCCGCCGTTAAGCGCAGACGTCTCACAGATATCCACAGCGCGCCACAAAAGAGAAAGAGAGGCGAATATGTTTATCGCCCCGCGCGAGATCATACGGTAGGATTGACGCGGGAGGAGCGCGTGAAAGCGGGCCATCATATTGTTTGGATACAGCTTTACGGAAACTCCGTGTATAATATAACGCCGCGTGTTTCACGGCTCGCCCGCCAAGCGTGTACGCAGGCCCGGAGCAACTGCCGGCTTAAATTATGGCAGGTGATTATAATGCTATATAACGATAATGGCTGGAGGTGCGCAGGTTATCCGATTAAAGCTGCGGAAGAATAGCAAACGTTTGTTGTTGAATTGTGCGTACACCTTTGACTGTTACTTACGGCTCCGTTCTCTTGTAAATCGTTATGTAAAAGAAAAAAAAATTTAATTTCCCTTACTTTATTATATAATACAACTTAAGAGAGTTGTTGTGTGGTATACTGTGGATACTCTTGTGACCAGAGACGGATTGTATTATTCGGGAGGAACAATGGGGCCGCAAATATTGGCTCTCTGGGGAAGAGAGGTCATCGAGATAGAGTTCGTTCTCAACTATCTAGCGGGATTAATTCGACGATGATCAATACGTTTCATGTACTGTCGCATCACTCGTTCGGAGACCGCAATCGGTGGTCAATTATTCACGTGAATGACTCGGCAGAAGGGCAAGCTCAACGTTTGAACGACATCGAAGAACAACGATACTTATCATCTAATTCTAACTCACAATTCATGGTGGAACAAGGTTGTCCAGGTAACCGTTACGGGACGACTCATTCTCTGCTCTTTGACCCAAGTGTCAATAAAACGCGGTCTTACGTTACTTCTATCAGATACCTATCTTTTGAAATACGTCGTGGGGTATTTGATACACATATAACGGAACCAATTAACAAATATTTTCTCACTTTGTTTTTTATTTCTACAAAAAAGAAAAAAAAATTGTTTCTTGAACTATGTTGGCGTTTATCTCACGAGCTCGTATTAGTAGTCATGTGAGAGATGCTAAGTAATCTCTGTTCAGTAAGCTGCGTATCCCAGCAATTATCCGTTAGCTGACCAAACCGGCTGAGGTTCTCAGCTCGTGGAGGACCGTGATCTGGAGCTTCGTTTTATCGCGCCATATCTCGATACTTCCGTTCGCCGGAGGGCGTGTAATCCTGCCCTTGATCACCGCACGATTCGCTCGTCTACGATTACACGATAAAAGTATGTAAACCTGTTCGTGAATTACTCTAAGTATCGACTCGAAGAACTTCTTCGGAAAAGGTCTTTGAGCAGGGCCGAATCTTGTTGTCGTTTTGCCGCTGCAGATAACTTCACGTTTGCACACAAAGAAACAAAAGTAGACGCCGAGCAAATTAATTTTGATTTATTTTAATAAAAAAAATAAATATATATTTGATCGCGATAATTTGACACTTATTTGTTGTTATTTTATAATTATTTAATTAGTTCAATTAGAATTGTATCTTAATGCGGCCCTGGTTCTCTCAGAACGGTGTACGATGTTTGATCGTTCTTTTGCAACATCGTTGTTAATAATTGTGGACATCTCGTACTATTTATTTTATGTTGCAGACTCGAACACGGGTCACGATATCACAGTAAACACATGTAAATATATTTAATGTAAAAAGTATTTTAGACGTTACACGAGCAAGTTTATCTACCAGCTAAAAATTATATATTATAAAATATTTGATATTCCAATGTCGTATTTTGAGTTCTTTTGGCATGCGATGTTGAACACGGTAACATAATGAAGTAACGCAAATAAACGTGACTAGTTTTAACTGTAATATTAATGTTTAATATCGATATATATTGTACGAGAATAAAGTGATCACGCGGAGACAACGTCAACGCGTAAGTGCCCTGCCAATGTTTGTCCATTTTCCAACTGTTTATTTTCAAATTAACCTCCCGTGCGTGTACAAAACGCCCGTACGGCCGCGGCGTAACGTGCGCGCGTGGCCGGCGCGTGTCACCTGTCTGTCACGGTCTCGTGAGTGCACGCCATCGCCACTTTCGTGAACACCCTCCACGGTGGAGACATGGCCGAGTGACCCCCAAGACCTGCTGCTGGAGGTATCCTCTGCTTCTGTTGTTTCACGTATGAAGAAATAAGTATTAAAAATTCAAGCAAGTAGCTATCCTTACTTTATAATATATAACAAATTTTAAATATTGACTATAAGTATTCCAGACTAACGTTTATTAAAAATAAGCTTGATATTATCTGATTTTGAAAACAATTATTTTGCAGTTGTTAAAGAATTAAAACTGTAATTTAATATTAAACTAACATAAGTTTATATAACAAAAGTTAAAAAAAAATATATATATATAATTTGATATTCTAAAAGATATAAAAAGAATATAAATTATGAAGTGTTTTTTCAGTTCAAAGTGGCGAAGAGATAAGACGAAGGGTGGCTCACAGCGTCACATGCCGAGGATTCACGCACTGTTGGCGTAGGTGCGCCCCGTCTTGGGGGCTGCAGGTGCAGGACGTACTCCTTTGGCGGATTCATGCTTGCGTGATTCCAGGAGTCGGCAGGTCCTTCGCGGAGGGCCCCTCCACCAAGACCGAATACTTCTGGCACGCGTTTCTGACCGCTGGTGTTCCGTGAACATATGTGAAGGAATCATGCTCGACTGCGCCGCCTTGCCACCCCGCAGGTACCTCTTGGTAGCGGCTGCAGGTGGTAGTGCACCTTAACCGCCATCTCAAAGCAGGTTTTCAGGAAGTCTTTCACGATCCTCTCCACGCGAATTTTTGACGTGGCATACATATTTTATTACAACTGTCGAATTATATAATACTTTGATCGAAACGCTCTCTCTACACTTATGATCGCGAACGTCAAAATGATTTTGTTGCGCACACACTCTAGGTGAAGAATTAGCGCATTGCGCCCGCACGATCATATATTGTAGAAAATATGAATGGTTATAAATAGTCGTCGATGGACTGTAGGAGGCTGCATAAGCGTAAGACGTTTTTCATGCGAACAGATCCCGTGCGATATCCCGACTGTATTGTCGGCCGGCATTTTTGCCGGAGGGTGAAAATCGCAAATGTAAATCGTCACCGGGTTGCATGTTGATACCCACGCGTTCGGATGTTAAATGTAGAAGGATTATGGTCGCGGTTGCACGCGCGTCACGGTATCGATATTTCGAATGTATCGACGGCCAACATCAGTCGGGGTGGGGTTTACGGAGGTGTTCCGTACGACGATGCGCATAACGGAACGCTGTGGATTTGCGCGTCAAATCTCGAATTCTTTCTTTTAGTCTTTTCTTTCCAGACGGAAGTGTTGCTGATCGTCTCTGTATTGAATAAGAAAAAACTAAATGGATAGAGAATACGCTCGCTACTTGCCGCAGTAAAAAAAAAAATCTAACATGTTGAAATGTCGTTGACGAGGGTAATAGAAGGATCCTCAAACAAGAGAAGTCACCCGTGGGATAGGTATACAAAAGTCATCGAGTTCGCTCGAAGTCAAACAATTAAAATTAATTTGTGCGCCACGCTATTGCAATCGCTCATTATTATTGTGTGGTCGAAGCAGTTCGCAGACGGGGTATATTATTTATTTCGTTTTCCCCTTTTGCTGAACGTGAGCTAAATTGCATTATGTATTCATGACTTAACGTTATATACGTTTATCAATATACACATGCGCGACTTTATTAATTTTAATATTTAAAAAAAATTACCTTAACAATACGTGAGATTATTTACAAAGCTATATGTGTGACGTTATTTTTAACTTTTATGCAAAACAAAAAAACAAAAAGATTATCTTCTTTATGTTTCCTTTTCAAAGCGCTTGGAAACACGACGCGCTCGTGTCTTGTCGTGAAAATATCTCGTGACATCGAAATGCCAAAGGATCCGGCACTATTCGTCGTCGTCGTCAGCAACGAGATTGAGGCGTCGTGACGTTGCTTTCATCTTGAATTCCCAAGCCACGACACGAACAATCGTCTCACGACGACACTCGACAAAGAGTTTCTGTCGTGAAACGCTCCGAAAAGTGGAGCAGCTCCCTTTTCTCGCGGAAGAGGTCAAGAAGTCTCGCGCGCGCGTTCCCTTTTTTCACGTGCCGTGTCGAACCTATTGAAATCAGGTGTCCTCGCGGGTGTTTGCCGGCACTCTTTCACCATGGCAACTATTGTTTCGAAGGCAAACGTAACATACGTTCCGTAACTCCGTTGTTGTTACGTAGAAACACGCATTTTCTTGTATAAGTGTGCGCACGCACGACTGCGTGCGCCGAGTACGAACGAGCGCATCGGCACGCGTCCGCAGCGCAGGTGCACGCGTCGCAAGGCACTACCCGCACGATTTCTAAGATAACGGTTGACGTTTCGTAATTATCGACTCTCCTAAGCAGATACGCATTTTTTATGCGCTTAATATTGTAACACGTAACCGCCTTTGCGGCGGCACATCGCGTTTCTACATCTGTCAGAGGTTTCGTTTGAATTTATGACGAACGCCACGTATTAGCACGCGTACGCGCGCGCGCGCGCGCACCACCGCGCATATACGCGGTTCGCGCGGGAAGCTACTGCACGATCAACCCATTAGCGCTAACCGTGTAATTCGAAAATAATTTATCCGCTTCCTTATTATCCGCACTCTGCACGGCTGTTATTATTTCGCGGTACGTGCAGCAATTCCGTTGGCTACATTATTATTATGGCCCGATTATGCTACACGCCGCTGAGACTCGCGAGCTTATCAATCTTCGTGATAAAGGCGCGGTATTAAATTAGAGTCAATTATTGTTACCATTTTACATACACTGCTCTATTATTACATATATATACATGTATGTATATTTTTGCAGTGCATTGTCGGTGTTAACAAACGTGATATTATATCGAACTAATTGACAGTATTATCGTTATGTGTAAATATTTTTTTTTTTTATTATTAGATCCCGCAAATTATATACGTAGGAAAATGTAAAAACACATTTTTCCCACGACAGTTCCACTTTTTCCAGATATAATTCTGACGATGACTAGACGCGTTTGTGAACCTTCGACGTTATGTTAGTCGAACACGAACGAGTCGACCAACGATTGGGATTGATCGCGCAATTATCGGCCTCTACTACGATCATCCCATTAACGTCAATTGTCGAGGCTCACTCTGGTTCGAAGCAAAGCGAATATAGGCGCGACCGGTCGCGTGTCTGGCACGCGCCTTTGCCAATGACAACTTCCGTCCCTCATGCCGGAAATTGTACGGAACGTCGACGACGCAACTGCACAAGCCTGCATTCTAGATGCACCCGCCCCTGTGTACGTTGAGCAAGTGCCTGTCAACGTGACGTCGTTTTCTCGCGCGCAAATATGCGTTTACCATTTACGTTTTAGATAAATGAATATTTTTTGTTTGACTGCTTTTTAAATTATGTGAACAATTTTATATAAATGACAGGTTTTATAATTTTATAATAATTTATTTTGTAATAATTAAAAAAAAGTGTATGCACGTAGTTTATAGATTTATTATAAATCACAGATTCGGTATTGTGGTTTGCTTATCTCGACTTCACTTCCTCTTAAGTCTTCCAACTTCGACCAACAATCGTACTATTGCTCTCCGGCGCGGTCACGATTGTCGCAGCCGTGCTATCTGGATGCAGCGGGATCGCGGGTGCATTAAGATCAAGATAGCGCTTATTTACGCATTCCAAGATGGCGGCAGGTGGGCCGTCATAAAAGTTAACTTGTAAGATGATATAGTGCTCGGCCGATGCTCTGGCATGGGTGCAATGCGGGAGCTGCGTCGTAACAAACGCCGTTTTATTGTACGATCTGTGGTGTGTCGCTTTTGTAAATAAAAAGTGCTACGAGAATTTTTTTTTTTTTTTGACGGTTTTACGTTCTTACGCGTTCTAGATCATAAATCCCGGGAAAATGGTTTGATTGAGAAATTACACGGGGTTCATCGAGAAACGCTAAAGTCAAACTATAAATCATATCCCTCGTTTTGCCACCTCTTTCAATCTTGTTCGATCTAATGTTGGCACATTTGTGTTAAATTACAATATTTGTAATTTAATAAAAACCTAAGACGTAACTGTATAAGAGACACGTGTGTGTACATATAAAAAAAAAAAAAAACACAGACATACAGCTCGCTTTAGAGCTTACGAAGCAGCCTGTATTTTTAACGGGATTCAGTCGCGCGTATATACGCGCAACGTAAATTCGACTTCCGCGAGTTACGACAACTCGTTTTCGAGAGTGCGAGTACGTGAAAAGGGGGTCGCCGACCCGTGACGCATCCCCCCGTCCATCCGCACGTTTCAAGGACAAAAGTCGACCTCCTTCGCGTGATCTTTTTCCTGGTTTCTCTGGTCGAGCTCTCTTTCTGTGTACAAATTTAAGGAACGTTCGAACGTGCGCGAATCTCTTTGCCGCGCCAAGGAGAAAGAGAAAAAGTTTCACCGGTACTCCACCCTCCGACGACGCTTCGAAAAAGTGCTTCGCGAGAGGCCACATATATCGCGACTGGCTAATCTAAAAATACTAAAGTCGACCTTTCCCGCGGCAAGAGTGATGGCCCCGGACGACTGCTAAATCAACGGCGAGATTGAGATGCAAATGCGGTCTCTCGCGTTCAGCGAGAAGAAATGGGACGGCGGGGGCGCGAGAAGAAAGAAGATGCGAAGTCAAGGATGCTGCAGGAGACGAAAGAAGCTGCAAAGAGCAAGGAGAAGATGTAATGTAGATGAAAGAGAGAGAGAGAGAGAGAGAGAGAGAGAGAAGAAAAGAAGTAAGAAAAAGACAACGTCGCGCGCGATAACTGTGCAATTTGTGCAATTAACATTTATAATGTCTCCATCCGCCGGTGCTGACAGGGCAAGCGAACAGCGCATAAAATGTGGAATTTAACGGCGATAATTCAATCCGATTGTGCGCCACCCTCCGCGCTCCTTTCGTGCCTCCTCTGTCCCTGCTCTCTTTCTTTACGTACATAAAGTAATTTTATTGAATTTCACGCGGTCCGGCCGATCTCGCAACAATAACTCGTGCGCGAATTATTTGCGCGCGAAATCAGCCGATATCGCAAGCTCTATCTGCCGCGTATCTACATGTGTGCAGACTGATAGCATCTTTGTAGAAAATAAAACTAAATTGCGCTGTTATCTCATCGCATTCGTATCTGTGTCATCAGTGTCACGATCTCTTCTGTACTGATAAAAAAAAATGTTATTGCATTTGAAATAAGAGAATTCGGGTATTTTGAAATAACGCGCACAATATCGAAAAGGAACTCAGTGAACTTTTGAAGAAAAAGTCTGTGGTAGAATACAATAGACAGTAGCAGAATATGTTGAAAAGAATAAATTACAGACGTTTTTACGTTTGTCTTGTTTTGAAAGTCTTTCTATATAAAAAAAAATTATTTATTTACTTCGCTCTGAAATATGTTTAGTGGCAAACGGTCTGATGGTTGCTCTCCTATTGGCTGCCATTTGCAGCGTATTTTCTTCATCTCCTGCAAGAATAAAATCTCTGTAATATTTTTTCGAATTAGAAGACCTCAATAACTTACAGACTTTATTATAGTTCCATCGGGATCAATTTCACATATTTCGTATTTGAAAAGAATAGTATGGTTGTCATCACCTATGTACAGCAATCTTTCACGAACATCTTTAATTATACGTATCTCAAAAATTTTCGTAACAACTACATCCGTTATTAGTCCGATCCATTTAGCGCTAAGTAGATCTAAAGAACAACAATATAAAAAACCTGTGTGGTTAATGTAGTTTTATTCGTAAAATTTGAAATAAAATAATGGAGTCTTATACCTTCGTGCGCTACGCGATTTATCGTCACATTTCCTGGAATCAGCATGTCCTTTGCTTTAGTGAGGAAATAATAATCGTAGCCTCTAAAATTTAATATGTTTTTTCCATGCTCAAGAATTATCTGTAAGTATGTTTAATAATAACTCAAACGCGTTTGACTTACATCACTTTGTGATTTTTAATCAATTTTTAAAATTACTCATATTTTATATTTACCTGAAAATCTACTTCATCGCTGGAAGTTCGCACGCTATGAAACTCTTTACTCAGCCATTTGGGATTTGTTTTGGCTTTCACTGCAAAATCGCGAAGCGGTCCGAGTATTTTCAGCACTTGCGTAGCACGGTAACACGTTACCTGTTTCACGAGAAACAGGTTAATTTTAGAAAGAATTTTATCAAAAATTGTTTCTAAAATTAACATTTATATTTCTTTAATTTGCAATACCTTCGTTCTAAATGGTGCAAAAATATATCCAATTTTGTACGCGTTCGTGTCAAAGCAGTTTGGAATCGGAGTATAATCAGACGTTGCAATTTCCTGAGCCACAATCGGTCCGATAATGTTCCAGCAGTGAACGATGTTTAAATTTTTGGGAATAGAAATTTTTTTCTTTTTTTTAATTACACGCATTGTTTTTGCGCACCATTACAATATTTTAAATTATGTTAATGAGATAATTGGTTATGGTTGTTTCTTGCCTGATAAAAGTAGCAATAGCGTCAACTGTTTAACGAATTGTAGCGAACATCGCACAGAATTATTCGAGATATCTTAAATTCTGTATTACCTGTAATAATATTTATATACTTTTTATTTATTTTTTTTGCAAATTTAATGTTTTCTTTTAATTTATAAATTATTTCTCACTTTCTCTCTTTACTTGAGCGATCCGTCATGCGAGAAAAAATTAGTCGAGAAATTTACGAGGACACCACATCGAATGAGTTCCACATCGAATCGACTGATATTGGTGTGGTCGATCGATCACCGAACTCGTCCCTTTGGTCAGCGCAAGTACACTGGCCCAGTCATTTGTAATCATTAGTGGCATGGTACCGTTGGCCCTGACATCTTATTACGTCATTTTGTTTCGAAAAAAACTTCCTTCTTCTCTTCATACGCGTCAATGACGTAGATATCTCGGTATTATTGCTGCAAACAATATTTGACGCGACCATTAATTTAATGACGTCGACAAAGTATTAAATCAACTTTCATTCTAAATGAATGAATTATCAAGAAATGAATATGTAATCAAGTTAATTGACGAAGTATAAGCGAGTGTGTGTGTTACCGTTTATTTTTCTATAATTTTTGGAGATTTGCACGTATGTAAATTAAAACGTATGACAAATATATAATAATAGTTGAACCAAGACGTAATCGTAAATAGCCAATTCTATGCGCGATGCGAGTCACAAGTAGTGGATTCGTAGAGCGATGCAACTCCGGTTCCGCGGCATCAACGACGCAGTAATAAAATACGCTACAGTATTGTATCCGCGTTACGATATTTTAATTCACGGAATGCAATAAACAATCTGATATGTGAATGTGCGCCGCGTTCAGACGCGAGCGTGAAATTAGCGTCGCGAGGTAATCCCTTTTCGCGCAATTTACACGTTCCGTGTAGAATAGCGGTGTGACAAGTGAAACAAAAATCGATCGTCAGGAACGTCGTGCTCATTGCAATACGATTCACGAGATTCGTGAAAAAAGATACACAAAAAAAAAAAAAAAAAATATAATAGTCGCGAAAACTCGTGTAAAATTTCACGTTCGCCGATCTTTGCAGATTTGCGATTACGATAAAGTAATCGCAATGCATCATCGATAGCGACGACGCGGTAGCACCGACAACGAGCGAGACGGACTCCGGGATGAGCCTTAAATTTCCAGACCGGCAAATTGAAACGGCCCCGGGCCGCATCTCGATATTGCTTATGGTACAAATTTAATAAGGCGCCCGCTGGGGCCACCAGTTACCATGCTAATATCGTCCGCCATCGGCCGCGCACAGCTTCTCCACCTGACGCCAGGACGAAACGCGAAGAAAAAGGTGCGGGCAGGAAAAAAGTGGCACGCAACCGTGGACGAAGGGGATAGTGAGGCAACGAAACATTCCGCAAAGAACGGAGGAAAAGAACGACGACAACGACGAGGATGACTGCGATGGATGTGGATACCGGAGGTGCGCGGGGCGACTCGTAACCTGTAATGTTATGGCACTGCCCACCGCGAGAGGGGCCTTAAAGGGCCCTCGTGCCGAGGTCTTTAGTGCCAAATTGGTTATGCGAACGCTTTACGACACGGCGCGCCGATATTAGCCGAATGAATTACATAAATTATCCTCAGCGTTAGCTCGAGAATGACGACGACGACGACGACTGCGCTGGGAGAAACGGCGAGACGAGCTTTCGTGCGTACGTCCGCGAGTCCGGTGCAGATTCCAGCACCTTACTACGAGTTTTACAAAAGAAATAGTGCAGTTCTCGTTTCGTTTAAACTAAAAATCGTTTTGCGATTTAAAGAAGAACAATAATGTATAATTTTATTTGCAATATACTTAAGTATGTTACTTTTTTCTGGATGCGTTAATTTGTCAATGTTCTAAATTCTATTTCTAATGCTTTATCGAGCAAAAAGAGAAAATTAAAGCAATATATTTTCTCTCCGATTAAATTTATCCTTTTTCTTCCAAGATCTATGCGTGTTATTCTGAAAGCACGCGAATTCCCGGACTGAAATTCCGCAGCGCTCATCATTCACTGATGCGGCGCATGATGCTCGCGAGCATAACGAGGATAGTGTCCGCACATCACATGCGGTCCGGTCTCATCCCCCGTCATTTTATCATCCGGCAGACTGACTCTTGCGGGGTACCTACCGCACTCAGGACGCGTCGTCTCTCTCGACGAGCAGCAGCGCAGCAATCTTGTGCGTCTCTCGTCATTCGTTCGTACCAAATAAGACGAGATAAAGGCGGGCGAGGAGGCTTCTCGCAGAGAGGCGGAATCAGTAGGAACATTTTTATCAGTCGTCGAGTTCTCCGCGGGAGGTCCTCGTGCGCGTATTCACGTGCCTATGTATTCCGTCGAAAATTTCGCGAAGAGAAATTCACGTATATCAATCTCACGACAGAGAAGAAAAAATACGCAATAAATTACAAAATGAACGAACACGGTGACGCGCGGTAGCAACGGTCGATAGATGAAAAATTCAACGACTGTCTAAGGTGCGTACGACGTTGGTTGTTGCATAAAGGTGTAAGATAAGACGAAGATGCGGGTTGCTTAACGCGGTTTGCAGGTGAAGCGGCCGTTGCCACCGCAAGGTGTGTCAATGTGTATTAAGTGATTCCATGAGTTACCAGCTTTATATATTAGTAAAACACATCTTGCATTTATAATGTAAATGCGCTAATTTATAAGATCATAAGAGATACATTTACATTTATTATATTATATTCATTAACGAAAATAAAAACTTATAACGTGGTAACATACGTGGAGCAACGACCACCTGCGATAACGAGTCAACGTTTAACATTTGTTTTTCTGAAGAACTTGTCAACGACATCTCAGCAATGTGATACTACCGTCGCTATCTGTATCGTTTCGGATACTTATCAATCGCCTCACGTAATTAAATATATAAAATTATTTTTTTACAATCTCATATACAAATCGACTAGTAAGTTTAAATTGTTTTTACTGAATTTTTGTGGCAATTCGCAACAACGTATTTTCTGACCTTGACGCGTGCGGACGGCCGTCTATTTTTAAATAAAATAAGTAAACCGATATGCGAGATATTTTGATGCAGATCTCATCTAGCGCACACTTCGACGTATCCCTGAAGGCATCCTCCTATTTCCCCGTGCCGCTCTCGCGTAGCGGCGCGTGTGCAACGCCGAGAGCAAGCGTACAGCCGTAGAATTAGCATACGAGGCTGGAATCGAACGAGGTACCCCCGATGTCTCCATCGCTCGTGAAATGGATACCCCATTCCATCGCGTTCTCCTTTCAGGATTGGTTTATGCTCGAGCGAGACTTACGGCCGTGCCTCAATCGCCGCTCGGGAAGCCAGCCAGCCAAGCCTCGTGCGGGCCGCCTCGCACCTCACCTCACAACTCGTGTGGGTGTTTTACGTGGATATTATTGACTCCGTCTTGCTCTTTGTTGCTCTCCTTGATTCTCCGTCGAGCACAACGTCCGGATGCATCAATGAAATCCATTATTGCGCTTGGCGGCAGTGGCCTTTCACACAGGCAATAGAAAAATATTCGAGATGTTGAAAATATCAATATATTTTTATTAACCTCGATCTTTGTATATAAAATTCAAGTCTCAATTTATATCGAGATTAAGAAATAATAATTCAAGTACACACTAAGCGCGCAGGATAAAGCGACGATAAAGTACTTCATGTTTATTGCGTTTTTCGGCGTTGAAATCTCCAACGCGCAGGCATTGAAATCTCCATCTCGCTCTCAACGGATCGATTCGTATCACGCTCAACTACTTCATCGCGCATTATCTGCACAGAATGTAATTAATGATAGACTCGCGAAACGCTATGACAGGGAGCTCTAATGAACGATAAAGAAAAACGGAATAGAAGAAGGAGAAGAGAGGCTACTGATTGTTGAGTTAGCGTTCTCGCGCGAACGTTCGCGCGATTACAGTAGACTCTCGCTCATAGATCCGACCTCGAGGCTGTAGGAGCGGAAAATTCTTGAAAATTATATCTATATAATCTCTATAGTTGGGGATCTATAGCTGAAGCCCTCTCCACGTCTCGATGCGCGAGACTATATTGAGCACGGTGAGGGACGGCAGAGTGAAGCCGTCGCATCTACCAACTCCGCGCGGGAGCAGACATGGTAGGAAAGTGACTTGTGTGTGTGCGTGAACGTACGTGCGGCGGGGAAGGCGCCGAGACGGACTAATAACTGTGGCGGATCTATAGCGAGAGTCTACCGTATCTACCGGACGACTAGTCGACTCTAATTGGACTTTACGCCGGTGGGTGGGATCAAAAATGGCGATTGCGGAAGAAAGAAGCTGCCGGAGTGAACGCGCGAACATGTGAGAGCGTGTGTGGAACGCACTCGGACTCCGCTGCCATATCCGACATGCAGCCGATAATTGGTCGAAAGCAGAAACGATTTGCTCTGTTAAATCGCACGAGCTGCCCGGAACTCTGTGGAACTCCGATTCGCTAGTTTTGCTCGAGGTATATACGGCCGGTTATCGACGTGTCTGTTTATTACGGATACGTGCGATAAAACTATCAAATTCGTTTTTTCAAACACGTAAACTTGTTTATAGCCGTAACCAGCAAATTTTTTCTTATATTTATATTGCAGTGAAATCTATGTGTGAACATTTGTTCTAGATGATGTATTCAATCACTGACATTTGTACAAAACATCGCTTTGAAATCTTATTATTGAATTTTGTTCGTCTTATTTTTTCGTAATTACACACGTAATTATTATCGAATAAAATTATAAATATATTTACTAGCTAAATAAAATTATTTTAAATACAATATATTTATCAAACTTTGTATTTGAAAGTTCTTGTGTTTCTCTTACATATTCTTTATTACCGTCAATAAAATCTTGTTTCTTTTCTTGGAATTCTCTCACGGTTGCTCCGTCTCTGATTATACTTCACGAGCATATAACGCCACGTGAAATCTCCGCGGAAGTAGCTGCTAGCGCGAACAGACTCGTTTGGACACTTCAAGACGATAGCGCGCGGCGCGCGTGAGTCGCCGTGAGATTACGGGCAGAAAATGCGAGGCGGGACGGTGGCACGCAACGGGAAAGATAATTAGACGCGCGTTTATGCTGCCGCTACCGGCGCACGTGCTGCGAAATTAACGTCGCGCTCGCAAGACGCAGATAGTCGAAATAATTGGTGATTGTATTGTTATCATTACACGTAACGGAATGTTATCTCTCTGCTCGATTATTTGTTTCTTATTTCTTACTAATTACGTATAAACGCTATTCTAATAAATAAAATAATAATAAAATTGTTAGAGAGACATATCTTTTGAATCCTCACGTGTAACGAGATCTCTACGGTAGATGGAAGATGTATGTACGGAACGATGGGCAACCGAGCGTACCGGGTGGAACCAATCCTTCGCTTGTTTTTGCTCCGACTGACTTATCGATATTGGCACGTTGTACGATCGTGTTTGTAACTACTCGAGAGAGACAGAGCGATCGACGAGCGAAAGGAAAGGGGAGGCGAAGGAGGCGGAGGAGGAAGCCGTACGGAGGCGCAGGACTCGAGGAGGATAAACCGGCACGACTGAATTATTGCTAAGTGAGGGTAGAACTTTGACCGGCGACCATTGTGTGCGCGCGCGCGCGTGCGTGCGTGCGTGCGTGTTGGGTGTTGCGTGCACGCGCTTTCGCGAGGTGACAGTGATGACCCGGATGACCGATGCCGAACTCGAAGAAAGCGTCTAACTGAAAAAAATCTCGCTTACTCGTTCTTGCAACTGTTAAAAAAATACGATTTCAATATTTCTTTATATTCCGAACTTGAAAAAGTTGAAAGTTACTTGGTATTCCACTTTTCTCTAGTTGATTAGTATACTTTTTCAACGTTATGTAATAAATAAATTATAGGCTATAAGCTCGATCAGCAAGTTCAGATCATCATCTGTGCCGTGTAGCGCCCATGCGAGACGCTTCGTTGCTTTAGGCGTCGCATAACGTCTTCTTCAGCGAACTATCCGCGCGAATATCAAGCATCACGAAGAACATCGGAGTTGGCGAGGCTTTCAAAGGAAGAGCGATTATCCCGATGAAACTCCGACTTATAAAAGCGGAGGACGAAGTGTGAAAAAGAGAGGCGGTAAGTCTCTCCGCCGCGATCTCTCGCGTTCTTTCTTTCGTCCCTTTCTATACATTCATGTTCGAGCTGAGTTGCGGAGGTGGACTAGCACGGAAGGCCCCATGCAGTCAGGGTGTGTTAGACTCTATCAAGTCTATATTACCGTGTATTGGTTGATGGCACCACTCGTTGAGAGAGAGAGAGAGAGAAAGAAGGGTCGGGTCGAAGGAGGCCAAGGAAGACGCTTCTCCTTTTCTCAAGACTAGGATTCTCGCGAAGAGAAAGAGCTAGATAGTTACGACGTGGGTGCGATTCAACTTGCATTTCCATCGCCTACTTTAATCACGTTGCAATATATCGCGGCCTAATAGCTGAAGTGAAGACGCTAATTTGCATAATGTAATAATGTTCGTCAGTGGAAGCCCCGACAGCAGCGCATAAATGATAAATAAATCATATTTTGCACGTAATAAAATAAATATGTCAATAAATATGTTAACGCTCTTTTGTTACTAAAAATCGAATTGCAATTATAACTTTGAGATTTCTAGAATTTTGAAAAACGATGATGATGCGATGATTGTTTTTTTTATTTTTTCTGACATCTCGTCGACAGAAATTGCTATGTGCGCGTGATCCAAAGACCGAGAGGTACACCGAGATAAACGCAACTATGTAAATTTCGAAGTCGGGACTCGTGTATTAACACTACATTTGCCAGCGGGGAGTAATAAATCCTTTTGTTCGTTCGCCTCGGGACTGCGAAAGAGGACGAACCGTGGTCCACCTCCAGGTTGTCTCGAACGTTTTATTCATTTGGCTTCTCTTTCGTAAGGGGATATAATCCTAACGGTGTATCGACCTACTCGCGGCCGGAAGTGCACAGATCGAGTAGGAGAATTTTGTCTTACGCGTACGAGCAATAATTGTCGAATTCCGAACGCCCTCGTACGTCTGCTTTCAACCCGCCTTTCTCTCTCTCTCTCTCTTTCTCTCTTTCTTTCTCTCGGATGAATTAACAATGAGAAGATTGTGCCGCGCTTCCTCGGAGTCGACGTTACATGACATCGGCATACGGAAACAAAACACAGGCCTATCGCAAGCAAGATCGAAACGTGAAATGTATCCGAGATTATCTCAAGCGTACGTTTAAAACCCGAGATTAATTTATAAGTGCGCGCGATAATTTTGAAGATATGTTTGTTTTATTTATCACATATCTTTTTTTTTTTTACTAATCGATAACTAAAAAGAGCTTTGTAGAGATATTGGTGTACACATCTCGTTTTATAGATACGCGACGAGCTATATCTAGAAAGCAATTCAGAATAATATACCTACGCCGATACACAACGCGCGTTATCGAGCTCTCTCATTCCACTCCCACATTCCAAACACGCCGGTCATTGCATACATCCACCTGCCGCGTGCGTTTCTTTCTACGGAATGATATAATGGCGGTAGAAGTACGCCAAGTGTATAATTCGTGCATATAAACGGCGAAAAAAAAAAAAAAAAACAATCTCTCGTGGGATCCGATCGTACAACATGATGAGGGGGGAGGAGACCGCGTTACGTCAGAAAGAGGCAACCGCGATGCTTCGCGCAAATGCTTTAATTATTAAAGTCCCGGATAAAGTTCGCAATTTCACTTTCTTCGTTTTTCTTGCTATCTTCTTCTCTCGTGATTCAGTGAATGCCCTCTTCTGCTAATTGTAACCAATGGCACGATGCTCGTTTACCTTTCCGCGCGTAACTACTAATCATACGATTATTTATTTCACTTTATTACACGGTATTGCTTAATCATTGAAACGATCGCCGGCGCGTTATCGCAACAACATCTTCATCCTTTACCGCAAAAAGATTACAAAAAAGATGTCATCGAATTTCTTTNTTTTTTTTTTTTTTTTTTTTTTGGATTTCTTGTTTTTTATAGCCTCTTGCCAGATTTTATTTTTTTTAAGTATACACGCGTCGTTTCCCATCTGTGTGGGCGCATCGCTGAAAACATTAAGTAAATTTAAAATGTTGGAAAGTACATTTAAAACGTTGGAAGGTTAACATGTTTATTGCGCACAGTTTTTCTGTAACTTTAGACCGCGACTTATCTTACACAACAAAACAGGTTTCGCACGTCCGTTTTTCGTCAGGGTCAAAGTGGATGCGGGCAAGGTCGCCTACATTACGCATACAAACTCGGTTGGATGCACAGTTAAATTTGTATTTTTTCGAACCTTCTCTCTTTTTTGCTTTTAGCAAGTTTATTTGATAAATTAATTTTAAACAACTTGCCAGTCAAGTTTTTTCGAGAAAACACGTCGATTGTGTTTTCATGCTTGAATTACGGTGATTGATATCCCATTAACTATCTCCGTATACAATTGCTAAATGTATACGGCACTGAATAGAGAGCACTGACACGCGCGCAAACAAGTTTTTCTGAATATATATTTCCCAAGAATAATCGAGCGCGAATTTCTTGAATATTGTACAATAATATTATCATTCTTATCAAGATTTATTCGTTCTTGTTCTAACTCGATCGGTTTTCCGTCTATAAAGATCATATCATCGTCGATCTCGGTTTAATCAAACGTTTCTTCGCGAGCATTAATGACAGAACGTCGCGTGCTCTCAAACACTTAAAAGACACCGTCCCGCAAGAATAAAAAGCGCTC
Organism: Pseudomyrmex gracilis; assembly: GCF_002006095.1. Taxonomy (NCBI): domain Eukaryota; kingdom Metazoa; phylum Arthropoda; class Insecta; order Hymenoptera; family Formicidae; genus Pseudomyrmex; species Pseudomyrmex gracilis. Next base: position 242,434 of record NW_018020628.1, read on the forward strand.
GTCGGAATGAAGGACGACACGCGCGCTGCGCCGACGTCGCGGCGACCTGAAGAGAGGGCGGCCGACAAGGCCCCGAAGCTCGGAAAGGGCCCAGGAAGAAAGAGAGAAAAAGTGCGGGGGAGGAGAGCAGGCCTCGAAGATGAAGAGAAAGAAGAAAGAGGAGTAAAAAGAGACAAAGGCGGAGGAGGCGAGTGAGGAGAGACAGAGGAAGAGACAGAAAGAGAAAGAGAGAAACGCTGATGGGATTATAAGTAATGCGCCGCAGCACACACGTGGCCCCGGTGTGCCCACCTCCAGGTTGTCAAACCTGTTTCTTCCTGTGTGCCATCGTCTCGAAGGCGAAGGTGCAGCAAGAGCGCGGGTGCCGCATCAACGTACTGTATGTGTGCCCGTCGACCGATTTTAATATTCGTCCCAGAAACGGGCCTCCCGGCGGCGCCAAAAGGAATTCGACGTTTCCTTCGAGAGTTCGGAGGCTTCGCGCGCGAGCGCTGCCGACTTCGCCGCCCGCGCAACAGCATCCGAAGTGAGATCCACTGTTGAAACACAGCCGGAGAAGCAAATAGCGACCATTAGGCGACCAACCTGTGCCTTAATGGAAAAATTGAAGATAACCACCGGTCTGCCACTCGACCACTCAACCGATTCGCTCGCTTCCCGTGGCACGGGAGGCGTTTTCGTCGATTACGTCAACAAACTGGCACCGATCGCTCTCAATCTCCCGACGGAGCCCCGTCGAGACGCTTCTTGTCTTTTGGCGTCGTCACTTTTTCTCATCGTTGCGCCGTGAAAAGCGACATTGTCTTCCATTAAGCCGACATTCGTCGCGAGACAAAAGCAGAAAGAAAATAACAACAGTTCCCGAAGTAAAAGCTTTTATACGCACATCTATAGCGACATTCCGCTAACGCTTTCGATTTTATTTATTTTTAGAACACAGTAATAAAAAATTCGGATTTTCTATTATTTATAAAAATAAACTTTTTCAACATTTTCTTGACAAAGCAAAGTCTGAAACAAAATAAAGTTTCTTTTTTTTTTTCGAGAAATTAGTTTTGCGCATAATTATCATAATCATAGGACGCATTATCTCACGTCAATTTACATTCAATGTATCTTATTTCTCTCGCGGTATCTCTTTTTGTCGGCTAAATTATATACTACAAAAAATATACATCTACTTCGAGATTCGCGTTAGTGTATTTGTGTTATCAAAACCGTGCGTTATTACATTACATAATTATACTACAGTTTGAGAGACTCTGTCTGGAAAAGTTATAGACACTTAATTACATAAGCTTATACAATGTTACCACTTAGACTCGAGAGACTAACTTTTAATAGTATTTATAAATACATAGTTTTTAACGCTACTGAAGAGACGGAAGTAATTAAGCTTGTTATTCAATCAAAGCCCCGCGAAAGCAAAAAAAGTGGAAACATTTATTATTAGCACGTGCGTCTATCGAAATTTCTTTGCGGCGATTGTGTTCGGCTCGCGCTTCTCAATTCAGCGACAGATATAGCATTTCGCGCAACCTCTACACCCGGCGCGAATGTATGTTATTACGCGTGTTTATCTGCTTTTCACAAGTGGTATTCGCGATAATTATACATTCCGGACACGAAAGCGATGAAAGGTCGCGTTTCTACGCCCGCTACCTGGGGCGTTCATTACTTGTGCGCGCGATTCCTCTCCACGAAAGTGCCTTGATCACATCCAAAATAGGACACGGTGCGGCCGTAAACATATTATTATCTCATATTTTTGTGTATCGCGAATCAAAGATTTCTCTTTGGATCGAAATTGTACTTAAACTCATTCGGAAGAGTTTTTGATGTTTCCGAAGAGACGTCCTTTTGGACAAATTTACGGTAAGTAACGAGCTATTTCGCGCGATTTCCATTTGGGATATTGCCGACTCGACTATATCCGCCATTCGATGAACGATAATTACAGATCCCGATGTTTTAAAGATCGCGGCAGTTTCTACCTACCTGGAACGTTGTCGTCGTTTATTCGTAGTTACCGCCGAATATGGCCGACCGACCGTGCAAACCGTTATAATCCGCTGATTGAATGAAATCGATGGCGCTCCCCGCGAGACCGGATGGAATGCACGGACGAAAGAAATTCGCCGAATGAAATATAGCCGGTCTACACGGTGATTAGTTGATTTTCGATACGGCGGCGTCTTCTTTGTCGTCCTCCTTGAGAACTTTCACAAGTTCGGTCTGTCTCAAATTTGTTATAGTTTATGATGTTTCCCGTACGTGTGCATCGAACATTATCATTTTTATGATACGATTATTTTAAAACTTAATCGGAATAATTTTGAAAAAATTTAGCTTTTTAGAAATCAGAAGTGTACAACTCTTAAAAAAAAAATATTATCCATAGCTTATGAAATTTAAGTTAAGAGAAAGTATGTCGCAATGTGGAAAATGCATCTTCTTTCGCTATCACGCGTCGACTGGACATTTGCATCGATCGAACGAATCGCAGAGGCATATAAAAAAAATTAATGTCTCGACCGTGAAAAGGTGAAAATATCGTTGCGTAGGAGTTCTAGCATAAATGCACGCTCAGTCACGTTTGCGTTTGCCACATCGACACGGTGCGACAGTCTCGATTCGGGGTCCCGTCGGGGTCATCGATCTATCGATCTTGTGCCGGCGACAGCGGCGATGATAAAAAAGTTGCGACATCGCGCAGTTCCAGTTTCGACGCGATGGCGGCGGCGTTGCGCTGATAGATCCGTGGGATTCGATTACGCCGAGATGCGAGAAATCAATGCTGATACTTCGATCGATCTGTCGTTCGACGTCGATTTCTCCGCAGGTGTCCCGGACGTTTGAAACACGTTGACGATCGTCGACGCGCCATTTGAGAGGGAGATCGATAAACCCTCATCTTATTTAGTATTATATTAAAATAGTTATATATATACAGTTTGAGATCTTTTTGATTGATTAACATCGAAACTTGTCTATTATTGAATACCGATTTTCGCTTTTGTCACAAAAAAGTTTCGACAAAGTTAGCAAGTTAGACAACAATGCAATGTTTCAAGCAGTTATGGATTGAGATATTTGTTACAAGAGAAAGTTACGGTTGAAAGATATTGACATTATGAAACTTGCAAACAATAGACAGAAATTTATTTCCTGGGTTTACACAATGCATCTTTAAATAAATACTTATCATAACAAGAAAACTATAAAGTGTAACAAGCGCTAAATGTCTGCAAAGCAAAATGATTATAATGATAAAGTGCTGGTTAAATTGCCAGAGGCAATCTGTTATTTGACAAAGTGTTGACACTGCTAACTAACGTTCCTTTGTTCGCCGCCGCCCGTCCATCTATCTAACTCGTCAAAAAGAACTCATTCTCGAAACGGACGGTAAAGGTGTCGAATGGGAATTTACAAGGTTTCGTTGAAGCGGCGGCGCGGCGCATCAAAGACTATTACGAAAGATCGCCGAACACAACAATCGGCAATAAAACGTCATTACGACGTCGACTGTCGAATCAGCGGATCATCGCTATTTTTGCGAACATGCGTGAAAGCGGCCGCTCGAGACGCAGGTGGCGAGACGATCGTCTTTACGTCGATCTAATCAAAACCGATCGTTACATTTGTATAATCAATTTTAATAGTCAAAATAGCAGCATCGAACACACGATTGGCTGACACGATGTCTGTGTTAGCAAAATTCTGTCGTTAAGATCTGCAAATTTTAAATGTGATCTAATGTAGTTTACGCAATTGTTTGAAAACAAGATGTTATATCTAAAAAAGCGACAATTATTTTCTTGTTAATTAAATACTGTTAGCGATTAATTTATCTGAGTTAGTGAATTTTTCTCTTTCACATTGTCTGAGCTAAGAGTTACATTTGCGAGTTTCGTTTTTCACGGTTATGTCATGGCTTCGATCGAGACTCAGCGTATAAAACTTGCAATTTAACAGTGTGTGTGTGTGTGCGCGCACAGAACCTTCTTCTGTACATACTGTTTGTTACATACGAAAGGTTTACTTGGTTTTATCTGTTGCAGACTTCGTTATTCCGCTTACAGATAGGCAACAATCGCACCGTATACTTGAGAACCAAACGTCAGCTATCATACTCACTTCTTATGTTCCTGAGATCCACGTCGCGAGGGAGGAAAAGTCTCAACGGAGGTTGCCTCGGGCAACACGTACTGTTTACAGCCGGCTGATTTAACCGACAATTATGGTTTTCCGGATTTATGATTCTTTGTTGATTTTAAGAAGTAATTGTTTGTGCAATAGAATATATGTTGTATAAGTCTACACGTATTTCGCGTTTATGACATGTAATTAAATAAATTTCTTTAGAGTTTCTTTCGCGTTATTATCGTATTCAACAACCAACTTCGTAAAACACAAATATCCGTTGATGACATAAATTGCTGATACTAACCACGACCCGCAACAAGGCAACTTCTCGTGGGAGAAGCTAATACATAGTAAAGGTTTCAACGGGAGGTTTAACACAAATAAGAGACGATAAGTGAATCGCGAATAGAGCTAACCGTTGCTCGTTAGGACGACGATATCCCATAAATTCTGCTCGTAATACCAAAAACAGGTGAAGGTACACAAGTGAGAGAAGCGGCGAGAGCGCCATGGAATGTCCCTCGCTAAGCAGGACGGTAACAGCGATTACCAGAAACCAATGGCGCGTAAAGTAAGTATCGGTAATAAGAATCCGCAAAGTCGTGAGTATGAATATAGAATATCCGCGAAGTCGCACGACGCTAGGCAAACGACGAGGATTAAAGGGGGGTGGGGTCAGGTGGAGGCCACATGGGTATATCATTACCGAGCTGACCCCTCCCGCATCTGATCTTTCAGAATCTAGAGCAGCCGTTTCACATGTGAAAGGATACCGAGCGTCACCGCGACGTGCAATTATTGTCCAGAGTTCGTCCACCGGTCCGCGTTGCGCGCGACCGACAATTGTTTTCCGGTCGTACGTAAGCGAAAACCTCTTGTAGTAACATCGCGCGCAGTCGGTCACGAAAAGAAGCCTACGAGCAGAAAACGGCGTTCGAGAATTCTGAAAGTGTAGAACGGCACAGAGAACGAAAGCGTTAATGCATGTCTAACAAACCGTATAAATAATTTATAACGTGCTTCGGAGAATTAATTCTTATGTAATAATGAGAATTATGATGGCTTTTGCACTTCCAATGATTACTTAACCACAATCGCATTTGCATACAGATTAATTAAATCATTCAACTATCCGCGGCGCAATTGAAACCGGGCATCGTGAGTCACACGCTCACCTACTTTGAGATGAGATTACTTATAGATACACGCGCGTAGATGTGAGAAAGCGTTGGGTTTGAATGACATATTTCAACTGATATCATTCAAGATTTACACCCGACATTATATATGCAGCATCTATGTGCCATATAACATAGCAGAGAGAGAGAGAGAGAGAGAAAACAAAAATAAATGAAAGATGTTATTAATATAAAATATCTAATGTAATGTTAATATAAATTTTTATATTTTAAAATTTCAAGCGTTTCTCTCTTAGAATCTTAGAAATTGCAATTAACGAGGACACGTCAAGACATGTCGTGACCTGATCGCTGTATGTCAAAACACCGACCGAGTGCCGTTTGTTGTTCCGAGTACTCACGTCATAAAACATATTTTTTTTATTGCATGATTTGTGGGCACGGCCGTCAATGGTGCCGCTGACCGGGCGAATGCGTGCAGAAATTACTGCTATTAGCGATTGTAACTTTGTGAACGGGTCGGTAGTCAAAAGCCAAATGTATCGATATTGGCGCCGCGAGAATATGATTTTACGATAATATAAAAATAAATCTACACTTTCGCGCCACGTAAGCACTTCTCAAAATAATACACCAAGAGCTACACATTTATATATCTAAGAATGTCCTTGAGAATATTTAACCTGAACATATCGACAAATTCTTAAAAATACTTATTCAATTGTTTAAGTTTGGAATTCTGTCAATATGGACTTATGAATGAGTTTTGAATTAAATCTCACTTTTACATTGATCGCAACTTAGCACCAGAGGCGCAAACCTTTGTGCCGGAATGAAAAGAAAGAACGTGATAGACAGATAGATAGAAAATACTTTATTATATTTTACAAAGCGATGTGAAATTGCCTTCGATTTACCGCGGCTGACTGTCTGACACGTTTCGCACAAAAAAAAAAAAAAAGGCACAAAGTAGCTACGAAATAAGCGCGTAAACCACACAAGCTTGGAAGACGGCCGTGTGCTGCTATTGGCGATAATTACTGACGTCCAGATAAGCCGTCGTCACACACGAGTGCGTCTCGCAGACGAGACCCGTTAAATTGAATCAAATCGCAACATGTTCCCAAGGCGCGAAAAGCGGGCGAAAGGAAACGGGAAGGGAATCGCGCGCAGTGACAGCTCGGCACGATGTATGTGTGGGAACGCGTCAAGAATTAGGTAAATGGAAAAGAAGTTATTAGGAGTGTTCGAGACGTAGTGGCGAGATAGTGGCATACGCGCGTTTGATAAAAGCGCGATTGTAAAATTTTCCGTTAACGTGAACGCGGACTCGCGTATTATACACTCTCGTATGGTTTATTACAAAATGCACGTACGCGGCGTAAATATGTATATGCGAGTTCAACGAGGTCGCTCGCTTGAGTTGCGAGCTTTGATGTCGACGTAAAACGATTTGACCGGTTTCAAGACACTCGTTAATCAGCCGAGTGCTCCGCCGGTGGTATCTAATTGACGGCTAATTGAAGTGGACTGCTAAATGAGAAATGTACGATAAGGGAACACACAGCGCCGGATGATTACAAAATGCAGCTCCGTGCGCGTTGCAACAGCGCGCGCGGATACAAATAGCTGAAATCATTAAAAATTTTTTTATGCGATCAGATTTTCTGACTATAAAGAATTATCGCTACAGAATCCCGGACGCGAACTTGTTTTTTTTTTTTTTTTTTTTTTTTTGTTTTCCGGCAAAAAAGACGTCGAAGCAATTAACAGTTATAACCGGTCGTTACTGATACCCCAACCAAAAGTGTGCTCGCAAATCGTGCGCCCGTCGCTCGCAGTGACATTCGTAAATCTTGCGCTCGTTCATAAACCACGCGGATCGAATTAAGCGATAACACGTTTTGTATATAAAGAATCAACGTGGAAAAACGCGTGCAGTATGCGAGAGAGCAATTTTTTGTCGCCTACGGGAGTAAAGCGCGTTAGGAATGTTGCCGTGGAATTTTTTAGGAGGCGGAACGTGAAGACAGGTGTACGTAGAAATGATATCTTGCTCGAGCAGAACGTGCGCGACCGTTCTATTTTCGAACTACTGTAATGTATATACCTGTTTTCATGAGACAGTGATACCGATTTGCTCGGTGTTGCAACACGAGTCATTATTATTAACGGATATTAACTTACGATTTCAGAGAGGAACGTATGTAGCACGCGCGAGAGCACAAATACGCAAATAAATCTTTGATCAATGCGCGCGACTCGAGAAGTCGGACACTACAGACTTGGGACACAACAGACGTCTGCGATTCAGACACTTTCAGTGGTTATCGCTACATCTGTCGCGTTGACGGATTTTTTCCCGAAGGAGCCGTCCTGCTGCGAGGGAGGAAGCGTGCCGTGCATACGTTTCCGTCTATTTTTGTGCGTCACTTCGGAGCACTTTACCAAGTCGCACGCAAACCCCACACGCTAGTCGTTAGAAACGCGCGTTTTTGGGACGTCTACTATGTATATACACATGCGACTTAAGTCGCAGCTGCATCTGCGCAGACTTCGTTCTCATTTCGTCGCGGAACGAGTTCGATGAAACGGAACGGCCCGAAAGGGAGCTGTTCCGCGTCGCGCTGTCGTTACGACGGCGACTTGTGTGTACTTTCTAAATCTATTGCCTCGTTTTATGGATCTCCGTTAACGCGCTTCTCGTTCGAGTGATAAACAGCTCGCCGCGGGAAGCACCCCGGCGATATATTATTCACTAACTTTTTTTCGCGCCCGAGCGAGATTTCTTCCTCGTAATTTTTTTTTTCCCCCCACGTTGTCTCGTGGTTCTCTTTTAAGAATTTTAAATTCCAACGCGATATCTTCATTCTTCATGTAATTCAGTTGTAAAATCGACCTTTCATTTCGTTTCATATGTATATTTTAATTGCAGCGATTTATTTGTCGCGCGAGGTGCGACGTCGAAATACGACGGGGACCACGTAAAACGATCGCGCGTGGAGAAATTTTGTTTTCGATAAGTCGTCGGCGTCTTTCCGGACGGAATTGGGACCCGCGGAGTGATTTATGCCGCCTCAGAATGAATCATGCTCGTCGGCAAAAGAGCCGGATAAGTATATAACCGTCGATGTCGGAGATTACCGAGAGACCCGGTGCTTGATACGAGCTTGTAAAGCAGAAGTGTGTGGGTGCGATGCTCGGGCAAAGGAGGAGGAGGATTGACTCCGTATTTTTTCCCCGAAAGAGTCTCTCGTCGCGCTCTCCTCGCCACGCGCCGACGCGGAGGGAAAAAGTTTACTGTACGTGAAAGCCGCTCATATATAGTCTCTCTCTTGTGCGAGAGGACTCACCTTACACACAGTTTGTAAGCGATCGCACGTTGGCGTCGAAGCGCATCGCTAATTATGCATTCGATAATTTTTACGGCCCGTCTGTGGTATTAATAATAAAACTCATATAAACACTCACTCATATCCCATTACAAATATTCTGTTTGAATATTTTGAGATTCTTATTTTAATATATAGGAATAATCATCGCACCATCACACACATGTGCCGGTTTCAAGAAAACGAACGGCTTAATCAAACACGCGTTGATAGCTTAAGACGATTAGTTAGATAGGCCGCGTGTTTCTAGAAATGTCGTCTGGGAATATTGTCCGTTGAGGTCTGGATGGAACGAGAAAATTGTGACGACGCGAAGTTCCGATATATACAAGCTCGAAGCGTTATCGGTAGCATCGTAAATTAATCGACGAGAGAATAGCACTGTGTCTCGTCGGATTTACCGGGAATAGTAACGGGACTTTCTTATCATTTTGCGATTTACGATCGGCGTCACATATATTTCGCAAGAAATGGGTTGACATGTTTGAACGGGATCGTAGCTGTCATAAGATATTTATCGTGAAGCTCGCGTATATGAGATTGCCGTTGCGGGAATTAAATTACCTGAAGTATGGAAATCCCAAGTTATTAGATATCCTTTTTAACGTGTACTCAATAGAGGTAATAACAACTGACAAGTACACAGCAACAAGATTCGTATTTCTTTTCGATTTTATAGAAGCTCTTTCTCTCTGACAATAAGCTCCTCGTAAGATAAATTCGTTGAGTCTGAAAGGAACGACAGTGAGATGAAGAGGTCACGCGAGAAAGACGCTCTTCTAAGGATCTCCGAGGAAGGACCTGCTGGCACATGTTTCGGCTTAAGTCCCCTTCAGCGGCACCTGGCGTGAAGTCCTTGAACCTCTGGGGCCGCGCCTTCCGGGTACGACAAGGGGCCCCACACGTGTACACACTCGCACACACGTACGCGTGTGCACGCACACGTCGTCACGCTCTCGTGTCATCTCCCCCGCAGTAAAGGTCCAACAGTGGCGTAGCCAGTATGTAAATCAGTTCGTTCTTTCGCCACAAAGACAGACGAAGAGAGAAAAGATCGCCGATTTCGATGAGCAAGAACGGCGTCGTCGTCGAAGGATACTAGCGTGACGAGGTGTCTGGAGGATCGCAAAGACGACGAGGCGTAACATCGCAGAAAGAGATGAGCACAAGTTTAATTCTCCGTTTTTTTCCTGGCTGTGCAACTCGCAATATTTTTACTAAATTGTCGTTTGTTTAATTTTGCAATATTTAATCGCGCATGTTCGTCAACAACTATGACGAAAGTTAGCGAAACGTTTTAACAAAAACGCTTTCGACGTATCGATCTTATTCAACTCTTTTGCTTTAAATTTGACAATATGACAAATTTCTCGCAAGTATGAAGAACAAACGCATCAAAAATAGTTATTAAAAAATATCAGCTGACGCCACTGCAATACCACCCTGAGGCACGCGCTGTTATGGGGAGACACCCTCTCCAACTGGATTTAAACGTTACATATATACGGGTTTTCCCGTGTCTTCGGCATCCGCTTGCCGGTAGGACACGTGTCTCGCCAGACACGGTAGTCCTAATGCGTCTCTGAAACGCGTGAGGGATAGCACGATTTATTAGAAACTGAGGATCCGATTCGGATCTTGAAAAGCGTCGGAGCTAGCGGAAAGTACCCGGAAGTTTCAGCGAGAGACTGTGTGTGTGTGTGTGTGTAAAAAAATGTCGTTTGAAAGCTTATATAAGCAAACTCAAGTTGCATTTTGTGAACACAATGAAAATTAAAATAGACAACAAATTGAAATTCTTTCTATAAACTTTCTATTTTGTTGAAAAAGTGCGAATAACTCAACTCTACTACGTGATAATTAACGTGTCAATCTTTTTTACTCACATCTTAAGCCTCTTTAACATTCTTGAAACTTTCAAGTTAATTACATTAGGTTTTGACGCGCTCACGAGACGTTGTCGTGAAAAAAACCGCGGAGACCGAGGGACACGTTTGTGAACGACAAGGACAACGTTTCTCTTACAGCGAAATAATAATGTCAAGCGGTCGGTTTGTCTCTGCGCGCGCTCCCTTTTCTCTCTTTCGCTTTCACGACTGCCGCCGCGACGGTGAGACACGCAATCTCGTGCGCGCACAAATGAGCGCGATGTTCCGTCTGGTCGACGCGAATCTCCGGCGCATGTCGCGGGCCCACGCCCAGAATTCCCGATCCTCTACATCACCCCCGGGGCCACCAGATATTGTTGCTTCGAAATCTCTTGACGCTTGTCCGTGATTATGCGCGCGCGAAAAGAGAATAGTGGACTCCGGAATTCGTTTGCCGCGAACACTACATAAACCTCTACTATACAACACACAAAAGAAACATTGTGGTTTTTGTGAGCACACATTTTCTTATTTCTCCAAACACAAACGCCATCTCTCTTTCCTTTCTTTTCGAGATGATAAATGAGAGATGATGTGATTTCATAATTATTCATAAGATACGCGTCTTCCGCATATAAATTGCACGTTTCGCACAAAGTAATGTCAACTTTCATTCATTCAGCTTTAGTGATTCATCATAGACGACATCGGGGCAAAAAAAGGCGCGATGTAAATTCTATCAAACGCCATCCACGTCGTCTATTGTGTCTCGCTGTAAAACACTTGCATTTGTCTCCCGTGGCACGGTACATTCGTTAATAACAGACTATTCCGCCGGTGCATACATTACGCGGCTGAACCTGCCGCGGCTGGCACCGAGAAAATAAAGCGATCTCTTTGATTTATCCGTGGCCGTGTCTCGCTTCTCGTTTCGTTTTCTGTCTCTTTTCTCTCGGCGCGCGAAGATACCATCGGGGGCGCGATTCATGTGTCTCTCGGCCGCGCCGATCCTCCCCGCCGATTTGACAATGTCGCGAGCGCGCCGGCAGCCGACGAGGTCAGGAAGACACCTAGGTGAAAATGCAAATACATACGCGACGCCATGCCCACGATTATTGCCGCGCGCCGCACATAATCGGCCATTTGTAATTATAATGCAGCAATTAGAGGGTTGTCGTGATCCTGGGAGATCTCTACCGGCGTGATCGAAAATAACGATTAGGATCTTAGGTCTTCCGTGTACGGCGCGATCCGAAGCTTCATCTGAAATGTAAAGTCCCCGCCCTTCTTTGACCCGCCCGACACGGTCTTGGGGTCTTGGGAAACTGGCTGGGAAAAAGACACACGTCGTCTCTTCTCCTCTATACACGCTTTCGGTCTCTCGTCGTTGAGAGTGGAGCGTCATGAGAGACACACATGTGGAATTATGATGTTAACTGTAACCGAGAAATTATTGCCGTAAAATACACCGTTTGATAATATATGTACGAATAGACGTCCGCACGCGCTTAAAATATACGCCGTCACAATTTACACAAGTGCAACACGCCACGGCGCGCACACGCATTTTAAAATACGAAGATCCTAAGGCCCCGTCCTTAAGCCGAAACGTATGGCGGTAATATTTCCGTGCGGCGTTATTACCAGAATAGTTCGCGCGACCTCACCCGTGGATTATCGTATATGCTAATTTACCTTCGACGTGTCGCGCCGCGCAAGAAAAGAGACTCGATCCTTGATTTTATCCGTTTAACGAGACGATCATGGCGTTTTTATGATCAAGGTATCCTTCGCGAGTCGACCGACTCGGTGACTTTTCTCTTATTCGAAAACGGCTCAACCTCCCACCGCGCAATCATACTCGCCGACATAACAGCTGACTCTTGGTCGAGTTTAAGAATCACCCAAGTGTTAAAATGACGACGCAGTGATCGCATTTTTTTTCCTCGGAAAGATAACCCGCAGAAAAAAAAGTCGATAAAGTTACATGAACTGCATAAAGAGGAAAGTGCGAAGAGCTGTTTGAAGAGCAAAATATTTCCTCACCGACGCACACTCCGGGGTTAATATCGAGTCTATATCGCGCATTTATCTCTCGCGGAGAGATTGCTCGTAGAGAGAGAGAGAGAGAGAGAGAGAGAGAGAGAGAGCAATTCGTATTTCGAGCGCACTGTATACCCGGCCAGAAGTTGCGGAGTATCGAGCTCGTAAGCACCGAGCCGCCCACTGAGGATCACGATCGACTCCAATGTCGGCTCGTTCGAGCTCTCGAGGATCATTGGAGGCGCTGCATGCTCACAGATTTAACGCGCGCTGCACTTACGCGCGCGTGCCTTTACGGCCGCGGGGTCATTCGAATAAAGGCTCACACGGTTTGACTCGGAGGTGGTCGTATCAACCAAGAAGTTGAACGAAGCTAAATGTAAAAAAAAAAAAAAAAACGAGAGGAAAAACCAATTGACAGGAATAGAAGAGAGAAAGAAGAAAAGCAAGAATAGTGGAGCACGAAGACCGGCCAGTATGGGGGGTTTTTATGTAAAACGACATTCCGCGTGGTGGTGCCTACTCAATCCTTATCTAAAGCAGTTATATAGAGTCGTTGGGAGTCGCGCGCCTTCTTCAGAAGGTAATGCACGCCCGGTATTCACCTCCTCGCACCTCATGCGCTCCTTCGTCACCGATCCGCTTCCGCACCATCGAGCAGCGGCCTATCGTTCCTCGCGGAATCTCTTCGTTCAACCTCCACGCGTGCGCGTTACGTGCATGTGCATACACGGTGCGTTGTCGGTGCACGTTGTCGAGTGTGTTTGCCCAGGAAGAACGCTCCACCCGGTATTCCATCGAGCGTATTCGCCGGCCTGGCTCTTACCATCGCGCCTGCAGGGTTATCGAATCGTAGCGAAACGTGGCCGAAGAGTGCTTTGCGATCAAGTCGTAATCCGACTACGCTTATCCTGATAAAGATATCTTGGGAAAAGACGCGCAAGGCTGCGTCAGCTTCGGGTACTTGTTTGCAACAACAACAACAGGTACTCGTGGAACACGGAAATGATAAAAGTGATTTCACCATAAGACTCGAGATAGTTTATATTGCGATAAGCAAAAGAAAAACACACAATAATTTTTATCATACGTTATTAACGTATGATAAAATAACAATAGAAGCGTGAAAAAATGAAGAATGATAAAAATAATAGCATTTATAACAATTATGTTTAATATCTCGTTCATTACGCTCTCGTTCAACACGTTTTAATCTGCAAACGGTCAGTAAATACGATCGTTATCGCGATCAAACGGTGATAAAATTATTGATTATTTAATTAGACCTACGTAATTACGTATTAAATCCGTTTTAGATAAGTGAAAAGTTATGATAACAAACAGATAATACAACATGCGATGAAAAAATTTTTTAATTTATATTATAATCCAGTATTTCTAGAACTGGTGCCGCCAGATCAACATTCGAATTCAATTCAATCGGGTGTGTTCGCATTATATCTACCATTCTCTCTTTTCGCCGCGATCTCAATAATTAACACGTCTTATGTGATCTGGAATAAACTTCGACTGCAGGGGGGTTACGTTTCAATCACACTCGGAGCAGGTTTCTCAACTCGGCGCACGAGCATCGGCAACGCGGAAGGTGATTAAGTACGAAAAGAGACATTATTTGCGATATCTCAACCTTGATCGCTCGGTTTTTATGACATTATGCTCTACGAACAGATAAGACGCGCACAGTTTATATGCGAACGGAAAACTCGCATGTGCGCTCTCGATTCGACGACGTCCTCCTGGAGAGGGAAAGAGAGAGCTCTCATCGTCGTAGTCTCTCCGGTTCCGAGAGTTTTTCCTCTCTTCGTGCACGCACGAAGGCGTGTCGAGAAAAAAAGTTCTAGATTACGCGCCGAGTGCAACTTTAGTGGCATCGTAAACCGGTATCTTTACCACTCGACGCCCACGCGCCGACGCACTATCCTAGAGCGATCTGCCTATCAACTAGCGTGAAAACTCGGTTTAACACTCTCGCGCGCGCTGCGCGCCTTTCATGACAAGGCACACACCGTGGCCTCGGCCTTACCTGCTCGTTGCCGCTTCCACGTTATGTACAGCTCGACAAGATCAAACTGCAGCCTTCGAACGCGGCCAAAGGCGACCTAGGCGAGAGCGATCCGGCCGATCGATCGCGTTCCGTTAATTCAATTACATCGTGATCATTACCTATTCAAACACTTGTGCTCGCGATTCGTTTCGAATTGTCGCGTGACGCGATAATAATAATGGCGCGGCGCAACTTGTTTTTATCAAGCGCGTTCTCTGACGTTTGAAAAGTTTCTCTCTCGTGTCTTTCGCGCGGACAGAGAATTGTGTGGTCCCGTATATTTCGCTTAGAATATATTCTCCGAAAAGAATGGAATTCAAGTTCTTCAATAAACTGTCGAAAGTCGCTGAAAGCAGTTTACACGAAATAAAATACCGAGTTCCGAGGTGTCAAATAAAAGAGGGATGTCTGCTGCATCGAAATCGCACGGTTTCTAAAAGACGTTGTCGTCTCGAAAAAAAAAATCGTTTTCTCGGTATGCGAGAGGAATTTCTCATCGCGCCCCGAAATAGAAAATAAATGAAGCTAGTAAAGGTGTTTGTACGACCAATATTTCACAGGAAATCTTTGCCCTACGCCTTTTAAGCGTAACTAAACTCCGTTTAAAGTCTTGTTCGGGAACAAGAACCTGTGGTGCCGCCCACAAAGGTGGACAATGGTCAATGGGACATCCGGTGTCCTTTTGTACAGGTGGATATATTTATGTATTCCTTCCTTTTCTTTGGATATTTTCTATAACACATTCTCAATGGTGCTGGTGTCGCTCAACATAGCTACCACATTTTAATCTTTTGTCACATAAACTTTGTTGAGCACGCATTTAAATATAAAACCGATTACTTTTCTCTTTTAAACTCGGGCACCATGTTGCGATTATATCAAAGCAGTCAAACAGAGGCAGCTTTGTAGCCGAGAAAGTCGCCTAATGCCGGACACGGTGCTAATGCATTGGTTCTACGTTAGTGTTTCGGCGCGTGGACCGTCTGTCGGGGATTAGAGAGACTCCGCCGAGCGCACGGTGCGTGCGCCCCATAAGGTGCGCAATCGAGGCGCGTGGTTCGCGTTTCACGGTTTACCGAAAAATTAGCCATTAATTTACGCCGCGAGCTGGTGGGTGTGCCAGATCGTGTGTGTGTAATTAATAGCCCGAGTGGCGAGCGAGGCCCACATGGTGCGTTTTCCGGGAGGATTATCGTGGCTTTCAAATACCGCGAGGGAAAACGTGTCAGGCAATCTATATCTCGAAGAGAATAGATCCGGAACGTTTAATTATAACTCGAAACGCGAAGATGCGTCGGATGCGCGTATGCCGGAGAACCGACGTTTTTTTATCGAAAAAAAAAAAAATTAAAGTGTTTTCTGTTTTATAAAATTGTTAGTTGTTTAATAACGAGACAAAATTGATTTGTCCGAAGTGAAAGTAAACTTCTCTCTGCGATAAACAATTAAATTCTATTTAAAGCGTGTAACCATAGTCATAATAGATTAACTATATCTGGCGCGACAAGAATCTTGTCATGTGAAAATCGATTTTAACGCGCGATCATCGCGTTCTCGCGGCTACGCAAACATTCCGGATCGCTTTTTCTCACAATCGACATTCTCCTCATCGCGTTCCCGATTTGAAAACGATGTGCGCGGCGATGTTCCGCCGATCTGAATTCCGGTTCGATAACAAAAGAGATCGTGGATTCACGGCTCCGTATCGTCAATCCGTATCATCACGGCTAGAAATCGATTCGAGATTCACGGCGACGATGCCGTCCGCGAGGCAAACGGCCCGGCCATGGAGTCTGGCGAAGGCGCGAGTTGTATATCCATCGCGCTCTTGGAAAAACCGGGCTCGCCAACGGCAGCTCGATTGTGCTGCCGAGAGTGTTTTACGGGCGGGATACCACGGTTAATAAAGCTCGCTCGTATCCCCCTACTCTTACATCTCCGTTTCCACGTAGTCGAGTGGATCATCGCGTTCGAGCCTCTCGTAAGTTTCATCGTAATTATTAATTTTTACGAGGTGGGTAGGTAGGTAGGTAGATAGGTAGGTAGGTAGGTAGGTAGGTAGGTAGGTAGATAGGTAGGCAGTCAGGCAGGAACACCTCGTGCAAGAGGCTGCAGGTGCGATAGAGATCTTCCTCTCTTTCTCGCGGCCGGGACCACCGGCGTACGTCCCTGAAGAAACCACCTCGTTCGCGCGGTTTGCTCTTCTCGCGGTCCCCATTACCCCGCTCGTTCCATTAGCCATCGGCGCGAGCAAATGCGCGGCAAGACCTCGCGCGGCCTGCGAGATAACCCTTCTGTCGGCGCGGCGAAATATTTTAATTCCCGGCGAATGAAAACGCCTCGTTCTCTCGCCTCGCCTCGGTGCTAACTCATCTGCCGGCCACATCGTCGCGACGTGAAACAGTCGCGCGAACCAAATTACGGATTCTTTGATTGGGATAAACGAGGCGTGACTGGAAAGGGCGCGCGGTTTTTCGTAAATTATTGATACGATACCGCGACAGAACAGTCACGTTGCGAAGTTCCGACAGCAATCGTCAAGATTTTCGCACTCAACGGCAAAGATTGTCTCTGAATCTTTTGTCGTTAAATCGTTCCACGTAAGGAGTTGCACGGATTAGAAGTGTTTACACGGTGACCGGTTGATGGACGCGCGCGTTTATCGGCCGTTTCTCACGGCGAATGACCGCAATTATCCACAGCGGTGCCGCCGGAACGAAGTTATGGAGATACTTAGTCCGACTTAATTAATTACACTGCGCCTTCATCGCCGTAAATTGTCCGCGTACTTACAGCGTTGCAAAAAAAAAAAAAAAAAACTATTACGATTTTCTGCGATTTCTGCACAGATTTATCTCTTGCGATTTAGCTGAAGCTTAAAGATAAGCGAAGAATTCTGATTCTTTAACAATATGCAGTCTCGTAAAAGTTTTATAATGAGCGCTATGTGCAAATATAGCAGATTAAGGTGGCGTTGACGACATTTCGGCCCTATCTAAATCTATTCATTTGCCCCAGGCGGAGTTTGAAACTGTTGCTTATACATTTTGCGCAACGCAAAAGGAGATCTCTTATCCAAATTCGCTACCACGAAAATCACTTAACGATCCACGTTTCGCGCAATGCCGGGCGGCGTCGGGGAGGGCGCGATCGCAATTCTCAAAACGAGCGCATAACTCCGCCTCGAATCGTCGAGCATAATCCGCTAGTAATAATCCCCGCGGCAACGTTTAACGAGCACTTCGGTCGTGCAGCTCCGCGAATTGCCCGTCGCTCGCTCTGAAAACGAGTCGGTCGCGGCGAATGCTCTCGATTTCGCGCGCGCGCGCGCGACTCTTACGTCGACGCCGTGGCGTCGTTGCGGGGTCCGCGGACGGCACTTAGGCGAGAAAAAGGTGATCGTAAGTACACCTCTCGCAGCCGCGCAGTTACGTGTCCGCTTCGGCGTTTACTACTTACTGTCCGAATAGGCCACCCACCGCGCCATCTTATCCGGGATCTCGCTGCGCCGCGCTGAGCCGCGCGAGAACGGAGAGATTCGCGCGAACGTTATGAGCCGGTACTCATCCCTAGCGATGGGATCAAGCGTCATCCCGGTCGGGGTATATCACTTTTGGCACACTCCAGATTTTATCATTTCGACGAGCGAACGGTTAGAAATCCAAATTACGGAGCTTGTTCTCAAAGATGACTCAAAAGTATTTCGATATTTTAAAGCAGTGTGTGAGAAAGAGTCTGAAATTTAAATTTCTGTACTGTTATATCATTCAGTGATTTATCATCGATGATGCCAGAATCACGCTAGAAAAGTATAAAATTTTCTTATTATAAAATACGGTTTCAAATGTTATTTAAACTTGAGTAAAACTTAAGAAGATGGTAATTGAATTGAGCCCATCACTACCAATCCCGAAGCGAGTGTCCGGTCGACTTCTCAGGTTCCATATCCTGTTCGAGCATACGAGAGGATCCCCTGTGTGTATTGTTTATCCTGTGGGAGGTTGCGGGATGATACGGCGCACGGCCGTCTCTCGCGCGAGCGTTGCGCAATAACATCCCGCAGCATCGCGCCTGGTCCTAAGCTCGTCGTTTTATGCTGGCTGTAACGTCCTCTGATCGCCGATGCGAGTGGTTCTTTCGAAGCAATGGCTGAAGCTATCTATGGAAGCAGGTAGGCCTCGCGCATAGTGAGGAACTTTAAACGGAAAAGAGAAACCTTTGCCCCTTTCGAGAGGAGCAACTTGAGATAGCTGCTGCCTTTCGTTTATTCACGTCCGGATGCGCTTCATTCTCCTAAGTGCTCTTATTACTAGAAATACAGAAATTTTTACTCGCACGCTATTTTATACTGAAAAAAATTAATTAAGTAAAATCATGTCTTTTATATGTGTAACAAAACTAAGAACCTAAAAAATCGCGTTTGTGACTTGTTGGTTATCATAATTTATAAAAAAAAAAAGTATATCATTTATATAGTAAATTATGCAATACAATCTTGTAGTCAGTAATTACGCAATTATTATTAATGTGTCTATCATCTTATATAGTTTACATCTGTCCCGCATATAATATACTTACACTTTTTTACGTGAGCGCAAAAAAACGTCTACTTACACTGGCGGAGTATAACCAATCAAGCGCAGTTTGCAAGTAATAACGATAAATATCGCGCGATTGAGTCCTTTGAGGAGTAGGGTGAAATGAGCGTTAAGTGCATTCCTTGCTCGGAATCGTCCCATGAAGATTCGAGAGATACGCTACCTGAGCTCCGCAGATATGTCTCCTCCCGCGATGTCTCCTTTTCTATACTCTTCTCTCATCCCTGTGTACGTCGTGCTTATATCATCGACGTTCTACATACCGTGTCGCATCGGCATCGGTTATTCGAGAATCGGTGCGGGTAGAATAGAATCCGGGAGAACGCGGCATATAATTAGAGGAGATTTAGCTTGTTCCCGGGTGCACCTGTGAAGGAGATTACCCTCTCGAGGCGCGGCGGGTTCGTGCTTTTAGGTACATCAGCAGCGGGAATAAAATGGCCAGGCGTAGGCGAGTGTCCGGTTCCCTTTGTGCTCGCTACCTGTCTTAAGACATCCCCCTCACGCTATTCTTGTCTTCTTTTTCCTTGCGCGTACGTATTTACGAAGAGGAAACGGACGAGAGGGTGGCGGAACGGAGAGAGGATGTCAGATCCTTTGATAGCACGGCATTCCTGCCCATTCGTCAGACATTTGATAGCTTCACGTGGGAGGGAGCCGCGGAATTCTTCGTGGTGGCTATCTACGTGACCCTCTCTTTTCTCACCCTCTTTCCTCTCTCTCCGCTCACGTTTGGGTGTCAGGTACACGTTTTGTGGCTATCGATGCCCCTCGATACGTTTCCTACGTACGGAATCTCTCGCTCCTGCGTATTTCTAACGTCGCTGACGCCAGCTACAATCTGGCAACACTATCCCTTCTGCGTGGAATTCGCGATAGCTGCGAACATTCTTTGCGGATGTTCCTCGAGCGTCGCGTTGTTTCACTGTCAGGATTACTTTAAGAATGACCAGCACCATTATGTTTCCCTTTTCTTGCTATTTACGTGGCAGGATTGTACATAAAATAATATTGTTGATTATTATCTTTGGAACTTTCAAATGTGTGTCGCGTTCAAAAATATTTCTTCAAAATATTTAATTCATAACATGTTTACACACACTAGTTTATTTATATTTTCGCCGTTGCGTGATAGATTGATCAACTGTTTTGCAAAGTATTAAATCAAATCGAAACAAGACAAAATCGAGCGATAAGCGAGGCGAGCAAGTGCCACGGTTCTGCTCGGCGGTTGGGCCGTTAAGTTAGCATACACACAGGTAGTCCAATAATTTCCGCGCGCCGCAATCGCCGCGAAAGCGAAAGCATCGCCGAGTCCGTGCACGGCAAGTCGTAAAATCAGGTTTAATAATCCGGCGCGTACGGCGCCCCTTTAATAAATAATTAATGACTTCTTCGGGAAGTTGCGGCGCGCGGCTCGCGGTGTTTCCCGTTGTGTATCAAGAAAGTTATTGCGCACATCGTCGGCACGCCGTGCATCCGTCGGATCTTCCGACTCACGAGCGAAGGGAGGCAAAGAGGTCCGGCTGGGAAATTTGCATAGCGGCTATCGTGCCGCGCGACATATGCCAGCCCGCCGCGCGAAACTGCCTGCCTATGCGCGCGCGCGCGCGCGCTACTACCACGTTTTGCGCGCGGTGGAACGTGCGCGCGGAACGCATAAATAGAGGCGCACACATAATGCACGTATATATATATAATATATTTGTAGATCGCCGTGATACTACCGGATGCCGTGCCAGTGACCACCGGCCCGCGTCAGACCCGAGCCTCGAGGGACCGCTGCATCGTGTGCCATGCCCCCTGCGCGCCATTGCCCCCCTCGCACCGACGACCTGCCACGAACATCGCGACGAGAGACGCGCCATGTGGTGGGAGACAGCATATGGGCACGCGCCCAGGATCTGATAAGGTCGGCCACTTCAATTGACTGCAATCATGGGGGATTAGAGATATTAACTCGCGAGGATTCTCGCGCGTGTTGCCTTCTCCGGGAATTTTCACGTAACGAGAGCCTGCAATTGACGGCTCTATCGCACTTGTTGGATCGCTGAAAGGGAAGACTATGATTGGACGCTGAATGCACCGTGCATTGTTAACACGTTATTGCACTTGTTCGTTTCTTATTTAATGAGGAAGAATATATCGCGCATTCGCAAAACGTTCGTGCTTTATCGTTTCAGAATTATTATATTTTGCCATATGTTCTTATAGAAGTCTAATTCTAATCAAATGTCCTGTCTAGAATATTTACAGTAAATAAGACGTCAAATTCGAAAGATGGAATTTTCTTTCGTTGGAAAATATCAATGAACATATGGACTTGTGACGTGTGTTTATTAAAGGGTCGATTGTCACACTGATTTGTGGGAGTTTCGGTTAACGAGGACCTGCAATTGACGGTTTTATCACACCATCAGCAGACAAGTCATTAGGTGTTGTCGATAGAACAGCGAAAGCATAGTCAATCATAACTGATTGACAAATAATTCAGTACTACAAAAAAAAAGAATACACATTGCTATTATCTATCGTATATACGATCTAAAGAGATAACTCAATTACGACCAATTCTTCTAAGACGCACGAGTTGTTCCAAATGCAAACAATTAATTCTCACTGACTGAAACGTCAATTGCGCTGACGTAACACAAAGATCTGGTCGGTAATTCGTAAAAGGTCGATCTATCGCGGAGCTGAAATAAAGGCTCGATAGTTTCGCGACGTTATTTACTTGTCATTGCTGCAAAAGGTTTCGTGTTCTCCTTCGTAACGACTTCGTGATGGGCTGCGAGCAACACGTCTTCATTAAGCTGGTGAAAGAACCTCTTTCATTGTCTAAACGAGCCACAGAAAACCGGTTGATTGATCAATTGCCCGGGACACGCGCGTCATCGTAGAAGTGCCGTGGGCAAGAGAAGGACCTCGATTCGATTCATTAGAATCAATTTCATGCCCAATATGGCAGTGCCGGCTGGCTTCTTGTTTTTCACAAATTAATCGACCGGCAATTACCGCGTTAGATGGCAACGTTGTACCATACGAGCGATTTTCGCGTCAGTTGGCGTCGCGCGTACAACATGTTGCGACAACACGACATCGTGACGACAGCGCGTTTCAGTTCGTTGAAAAAAAAAAACAGGCGGTATTGTGAGGGCTTGTAAAAAAAATTTTGATGAACTCTCTCTCAACAACTTTCGATCAGTTAGTACTATCCTGTATGGAATCATGTGTCTCTTTCTTTTCTTAATTAATTTAAATTAATTTAATTAAAACATTTTTTTATATGTACTGTAGAAGAAAGAAATTTAAGTAAAATATCTACGAAAATAAAGATTGACAGCTGAATACTCACGTTGAAAAAGCATTCAAGGGAAAATCAGACATGATTTTTTTTATCCAATAAAGAAATCCTTTTTTTTGGGCGATTAAGTACTAGATTAGAATTTTGGCCAACGGCGGAATACGTCTTTTTATTTCTCACAGCGTGGCGAGTCTGTAGAAATAGAAAAAAAAAAAAAAAAAACAGAGAAAGAGAGAGAAGACCAGCTTCTGCCGAAGGCTAACGCGGACACAATTCTAATGCAACCCTGAGATATCTCCATATTTTCCCAACGAGCCAAAACACTTTCAAACAAACTCTCTATACGAGACGACGGGAGCCGCGACGAAAGAAAGGAAAACTGCTCTATCGCCCGACGTTTGCCTCGGGGAAGTAAGAAAAACTCTCACAGTACGAGATCTGTGAGAGACACGCTGCGATCGACATCGGCCCACGACGGACAAAGCACCTTGCATTGTATCTCTGTCAAACCCCCGGGGCTAGCGGATCCCAGATACCAGTCGTAACGAGATTATTGTAGGCGTTGAGCCATCGAGAATAGCCATGAACTGACAATAAAGATTTCAGGATGAATTCCATCCTCTAAACTTGGCTGATGCCAAACTCACGTATGTGAAACTCTCTTTCTCTCTCTCTCTCTCTTTCTCTTTCTCGATAAAACTCTGCTTCTGATCTTCCCAAAGCACCCGAAGATGAAACGCGTCGAGAATTAAAAAATACGAAAAAGCGCAGATATTAAATAGATTCTCGCAAATATAAAACAAAACAATACGTATTATTGTTTAAATATAATTCATAAAATGTGTGCGTGTGTTCTTGTTGTGTGTACATGTTTACGAGAAATTTTTCTTTTCAAGTTACACACACTATGTTATTACAAACAGATTTATCTTTGCTGACCTGCAACTTCTACAAACAGTAAATACTTTACATATTACGGGTCATTTGCGCGACCTGATTTATGTTTGCGCGCAACCGAGTAACATACGAGCATTATTGCGGAATGTTAAATTATCCGTTCCGCGCGCACCCGCTATCTTAGTAATTAATAAATTCGTAGCTCGACAAGCGACCACCCAGTTTACGTTCCAGGGTCTCCCGCTCGCGCAGTTTCGAAACCATAAACGGCACTTTCGTACGCGCGCATGATTAGCGGAGTACCGTATAGCAGCGCAATGTAGCAGCGACCTGCTGACCAGGTAAGAACGCGAGTTCTACCTGCTCGATCGTTCCCAGCGGGAGGTCTGGGGTACCATAATTCCGCCTTCGCCTTCGCCTCCGGCGTCATTACGAGATGCGTGTTGTGCGTTACACCGGCTACCAGTGCGGATGAGAGGCATAATCATGACGAGTTTCTCTCTGTCTATTCGCCATCATCCACCTGACTACTCGAAGGCAGATGACACCTTAAAAGCGAGGCCCGTCACGCAGAAGGAGAGGGGAGAGCGACTCCTTCTGCCGATTTGTCAGGTAGAAAGATACCTGCGTATCTGCTTTTGGTCGTCGTTGTGCTGCTTAATGTCACTTGCCTCTACACTCGAGCAGATGAGTCACTAATGAGAACGACGGGATCCGTCGGGCGAGCAGCAGTAGCTTAAAGTGCTACCATTCGATGAGGCTTATCTCGCTCTCGCGATCGTTTCGGTCAGTGGGTGCGTCATCTGCTGATGGCGATTAATTAGTCGCTCGTGGAGGCCTCGCCGTTCTATGAACATCATTACTCGACGGTTCAACGAATGAATGTCGAACGTAGCTTCCTGCAACGCCCACGCAACGTTTATTTCGAAACAAGTTTTAGTAAATATTTATTTTCGCAAGTTCAACAAAAATCAAGTAAGTAGATTAATTCCAATTAAATTGTTTTTTATTTATTTACGATCTAGAAATTGTTTACGTCTTTTTATCGGAACAAATTGACGTTACTTTCGCCTTTCTACTTCGTATCTACTTCCGTACAACGTGATCTCGCATAAAAATCATGAAACACGACACGCCAAAGCGCGACATTATCGTAACGATAACGAGCGCTCGCGCGACGAAAGCGACACGATCACCCAAGCCCCAATGACGCTCGTACGTCCGTCGGCTGACCGTGTGTAGGTTCCGTCCGGATGAACCCTTGCATGTCCAATTAATTCAATGAGTGAATCAGGCCCCACTCTGCCGCCTGGCTCGTATGTAACGTTTTAATGATACGCCCCGGTCCCGGCCAGATGACTCCCGATGGCTATCTATCCCCTGACCGTCGGCACACCCCTATGTGTGGACGACCCCCTAGCGCAACCAGCACGTGCCACGTAGAAAAAAAAAAAAAAAAAAAAACCACATCTGACGGAATATGTGCGTCGGCTCGTTACGAAACGTCGGATGCTCCTTCCGGCAGGTACGACAGCTATATTAGACAGAATATTTGTGTTCTTGGCTACACGGTCGGACATGTGTCACATCTTGACTTTATATACAAGAAATCTAATTGCGATCTAATCGAATGTTCTGAGATTTTTTTTGTTTGTAAACCTTTACACAGCAAACTTCTAAAAATATAGGATGTACACTAAGTAATCCAACCTTATAAGTTTATATTGACACGTGTTTACGGATGAAGGCCATAAAACCGGGTCTTTTCTCTCGTCTGCGCGGTCAGGAAGAGAGACGTCTCTCTCGTCAGGTAGGAGCGTAACTAGCATTGACAAGGTAAGGAAGAGTCCGACGATTCTGTCGGCAACGGTAATTGAGAATGACGTAGATCCTCGCGCCGCGACGACACGGCGGTCTTCTTTGAGATTTGAAGCGAGAAACGCCTAGGGTGGGCGGTACTAGAAACGCTGGGGCGCGAGATTATATGTACGTCCGTTATGTAGTCCGCGAGAAAGGAGAAAAAGGAAAGAAGAAGATATATATACACGAGAAAGGGAACGTAAAAGTGAAGAACAGAAGAAAAGGAGAAAACGAGTTTCGCACGAGCGGCACGCCTCGCCTCGTGGAATACGTATTACCTCGGGGTGTCGGAATTATTGCCCCGTGGATTGAGCCGCAAATGGGACAGGTTGTTTTGCGTTGGTGGAAACGAACGATAAATCGGGGGAAATTAAATCGACGCTATCGACGCTGTCGATAGCGCCGTTCGGACGAGAAGAGCCACAAAGACGAGACGGCTGTCTCACGCATCTCGGCGCCTTGTTTCGTTTCTGTTTACGAACGAAGGTATCGCACGATCTATCGACGACCCTCGCGAGAACACATCTCCGGCGAGTTCGACGTATTGACGAGTGGATTTGTGATGAAAGAGATAAATATATTCCTAATAAATCGTTACATGAAATATTCACAGTCCTTGTTTTTCGAATTGCTCAGAGATTGTGTGTTTAGAAAAAACAGATTCTTTTAATAGATACAACAAACATATAATTTTGAAAGAGCTAATCACAGACTATTTATTCGCAATTAATTTTATCAGATTAATTTTTCACGCCCGCGAGATGCCGGACAAAACGCTTTCGCTACACGCAATCGCGACGACAATAACCGTCGTTCGCTCCTGAGGAAGAACACTCCCGTTTCGTTCCTCAGACATCGAGGAGGCATCGTGTTTGAAGTAAGGCACACCGTAATGCCCGAGCGAGCGGTGGCCGTCGGAACGCCGGCGGCCACGAAGATCCCATCGTATAAGGTACACCAGGCATAGCGTGCGGAGTAAATGTTCCAATCGTCGTCGTGGCCTGTCCACAAATTATTCCTCGTGTTCTGCACGATGCGCAGCACGAGCTCGGCGCACACGCGCGCATCGTCCCGAGTACGTGCGCACGTACGAGAGTTCACGGCTTCGCTGCGGCTGCGGCGGCGGCGGCGGCGACGGCGGGTGCAGCAACTCTTCCGCTCATTCCGAGAACCGAGTATCTCGTCTGCGACTCGTAGAGAGAGAACTCGCGTCTTGTCTCGTATGCCACGATCGACCTAGCCGGACTCGGAGTTGTATTCCGAGCGACCAGTTGGCGCGGGCAACGGCAGAAACGGCACCGAGAGAGAGAGAGAGAAGTCGCACGGAGGAGAAGCACGGTAGCACGTGTGGCTACATCGATTCGTTTCTCGTCTTCTTGCGGCGAAGTAGTTAAGACGTTTCTTCTTTCTCTCGAGGAGCCTGGCGTCGTGACGCGAACAGCTCGTTCCGAGTCAGGCTCTATTATTATCATCCGCTTACGCTATTAACGTGTGTGCGATTGTTCTGAAGCGTCCGAAAGACAAAAGAGGAAGAAAAAGCATGAAGAATGAAAACGGACAGCGTGTTATATTGACACTAGAGAACGGAGAAAGACCATACAATAATCTGACAATCAATCTGTATATAATTAAGGATAAAAAAAATCAATCGATTGTTTTATATTGAATAGAGTGTGTTACGTAATAGATAAAACTCTCGACTTATATTCGAGGATTTAACGAACGATTGAGAAACACATCGGATCGCTCTCTCGAATCACGCGAGCCGACCGAAAACAAGCTCGGCGAATAAAGAATCACGCGGGCCAATCGGATGACGAGGAGCGCTCTCGTTTGTTCCTCGTTTCGCGTCGTCGTGTCGTTCGTGAGAAGCTTCGGTCGAGCACCGGCTATCTCTCATCTGCCGTCCACCTGTATTCCCCGTATTGTCAGCACGTGGAATCCCGTGGAAATTAACGATTGACCCCCGCGAGAGGGAGAGAGTCCGGCGCTTATCTGGCTCGCTCGATCGCGGTCGTAGAGAAACGCGCTGCGGCTGCGGGCACCTATGTGCGCGCGATCACAGATACCGCAGCGACGGAGGCTGCGGTTCGAATAAGTATATCGCTGGCTGACGCATTTGCAGTATGTGTATATACGAGATATTCGAGGCACGAAAACGAAACGACTGAAAATTGCAGGATACGAGCGCGGATGCGCAACGCGCGGATAACGCATCTATCGCTCGGCGATTGTTATCGAAACGTTACTCGAAGATATACTTCTTTGAAAATTGAATATTACGCGCGCGAAGATCCTGTTTTCCTGCTGTCCCTCATCACGCACGTCCGAGTATATTCTCTGAATTAGTCACATTTCAAAGAATTAGCCACGTGAATCGCCGTCTTTCAGCTCAGGGGAGAGTGTACAATATGCGGAAAAACAACAGCGTACAATACAGAGAATACGGGGTGACTAAGAGCATTTTAAGAGCATATTAGCCGCGAGCGATTGAAACGCACAAAAAGCAGGTGCTTCTCCTCCGGTATCTTTCGCGAGCGAGCGAAACAATTTCTTTGAGAGAATGAAGCCGATGCGAATCGGCGGAACGAATAGAGCCCGACAGGTTTCTAGATCCTTTCCTTTCTCGACCCATCGTTCTTACCGTGACTCTGACGTTTCAATTAAATTCACGGCGCTATCGCTCGCGATTCCGTCTTCGAGAGAACTCCGCTGGCGATGCGAATAGAATGAAAACGCAAATAGAATGATAATTGCGCGAACGCTCCATTGGAAGCTCCGATATATTTCATTCTCGATTCCAAACTCATTCGTATTTAATATATTGTGATTGAGTTTTGACTACAGAAAACTTACATTTTTTTCGTCTTTTGAATTTTACTTTATTTATAACCATAATATATCAATTTTGATCTTAAAAGTTATTTCTTACATGTGAACAAAGAGAAAGTTCGACGTACATAAATTAACAAGAGAGCAGACGTAATAATAAATTTATGTGTTACCATAAGTGCAAGATGGCGGCCAATTTGTAACAACGTGTCATTGCGAGATGATATCTGCTTGAACTGTGCAACGCGACCATCTGCTGGCTATGCACTTCGCTCAGAAATGTAACAATTTCCTCACGAATGTTTTATCGGGCAAGTATCTTGAGAAAGAAACGTCCCGAAGAGACGTCCACACGCGACCCCCGGGTGGAAACCAAAATAAAGATAAATAAAATTACTGGCTCACGTACGAGAATGATGACGTGAAAGCTGAAAATGATTGTCGCCACAGCTTTCTGATATCGTTGCAAAATAAGATTATGACGTTTTATAATATTCTTCTTTACATAAGAAGTTATGGTTGAACACGTGTGTTTTTATGTGTCTCAACTCTGATCTCTTTTGATCTTATTAAATTTAATACGATAATAAGACTACTAGTGAGTCTTCAAAATGCTCGCTTCGATTTGCCATAGACACCTGCTTGCCTGATACAAACGACTTTAGGATCTGCGAGCGTATCGTATAAAAACGAACGTCGTTCCCGAACGAAGAACCGACCGCACCCATGACCAAGCGACAACCCGTTAAGCTCACTCTGGACTGCGTCCAGATATCATCGCGAATGCTAAACAGAAGGGAGACTCGTCCTCCTTCTTGTCGCCGTGGCTCTTACCCGGTGTGTCCTGTCGATCCCACCCGCGAGGATGGGCCGAGTGTGCGTTTGACGGCGCACACGTGGCGAATCGATCGCGATAGCGCACGCAGGAAGTCTTCGTCGATTTATGACGCATGAAATTCTCTTACCCGGCGAAACGCACCGTAAAGAAATCCGAGAGAGACAAAAGGATACATTGATTCCAAGTGTTTTGTCATTGCGCGCGCTGATAACGCGGCTACACATCCCGGCCACGGTGAAGCATTGTACTTGCTCGATACTGATTTGAATTTATAAGCGCCGATGCATCGTCGCGTTCGCTCGTGAGCCTCTATTGTGCGGTGGATTGAGGGGCGTGTTGTTGTTTCATCGCGCGTGGTGACGCGATCCAGCTTTTTCTGCGGGATACCAATTCGCGATTGAAGCACAATTTACAGTGTGAGTAAAGATCGATTGTTGCGTTTATACGTTACTCAATAATATCAAACCATTAAAACATCAAAACACTTGTGACACACGTTGCACGGTATATAGATATTTATACAAATTAATCATAATATCTCTCGAACACAGTGTATAAAATAAATAAAGACTTTTTACGAAAAAAAGTAATTTTCAGTTTTCTTTTTAATTTTACGAGGCGTGGTTTAAATTGTCCATGACCATCGTTTATTTTCCCCGTCCATCTCGGCTTCTCTCGCCGTATCTCTCCGCGCCTATCCGGCACGGTTATTTGCAGAGGAAGAAGGCCGGAGGAAGCGTTTATAAAGAGAGACGACCATCGTCGTCATCGCGCAATGAGGATATAGGTAGGTACCGCAAGTACGTGGGCAAGTCAGGAAACGAGGGCACTCGAGGATATCAGAGAGGATACCGGGCGGAGGGAGAGAAGAGGTGGACTCCGTCTTTTATTAATAGGGACAGTCCAACGTCTGTCACGGGACAATAGTCAGGACTACGCCCAGCATATCGGCCTCGGTATACGAGCTAAAGTGTACCACGTCGCGTTGTGTCAGATCGACGTACGTGCTTACGACCGTAGGTCGTAAGTTTGTGCGAGTTTGTACGGTACGATGTTTCGAGGTGGCACACACGTGTCCCGCACCTTCCCGAGACTTCGGGACTCGTATATAATGCCCGCGGAAGAGACATTCGGTGCATCCATTCGTGCAAACGGACCAACTAACTTCTCGGTTCTGCGAGCTCGTGCTACTCCACGACAGAAGACACTCCTACGTGCAAACTGTTCTCTTCCTTCCCTCTTTTCGCGGCCGATATATCTTTGCTACCACGTGTTCCGTCATTTGCAAACACATTATGTTTTTTTTTTTTTTTTTTTTTTTAGAGTAATTCCACGATATTCCAGGAAAACGTTTCAGAAATTTATAATATTTTACATTTTTGCTTGTGTGAAAGTTTGTTGCTAAGTTGCGATTTTTATAATAATTATAACAACAATAGAAAACTTCGTCGAGGCACTTGTTGTTGATGCGGAGTTTTCGGTATTCAAGATTAACAAATTCTTGCGTAACGCTCAATATATTGCAATGATCAGTAGCATCCGATCTGTTTACTATGCAAACGATTCAACGAACTTCTGTGTCCTTCGTACTCGTGCCATGACATCGTACGAAGGAAGTTCCCTCCTTCGCCGTGTGGAAGAAGGTTCTTACATATTCAGGAACCTTCTTCCACGGAATCCGATAACTGGCCGCGAGGTCACGCGTCGAAGCACCAAGCGGACCGATCGACTCGCCGCGATCCGGTCGAAGTCCTCTCGTGAGGACTTAAAACACTCGTTCGCAGCGACAATCGGTTCGTACTCTCGTATTCACACGGTGACGATTTCGTCGCACGACGACGACTTCGCTTTTACTCGCAAAGCGTTGCACGATGTTACTTATTCCAAACAGGAAGAACAAATAATAACAATAAATATTTCAAAAATATTACAGTTCTAGTAATATAACTTTTGATTTAAGAACTTAAGTAAAATTGAAGTCAATTAATAACACCTCATCTTTTTATTCGCGTCTGGCAGAAACTCTGATTGCGAAAACGTGATTTCCCCACGTTACACGTAACTGTGTCCTCACTCAAATAGACCAGAGAGTGCCGCTTTAATTAATACCATAATTAATACGAGTAACATTTAACAAAAATAAACAGCGAATTAATTGCTTCCGTTCTTCCCGCGCCCATCCGTGCAGAACTTTATTTCACGCCGATGGAACGAGAGGGTGATAAATTTCGATTAAGCTCGGTTACCATTAGTTTGCGATTTTCTCCACGGCGTACAAATTAATTTCTTCGGTTAACCGGATTCTCGTCGGATACGATGCGCGTGGTAACACGCGACTCGCGGAGCCGGTTGCAAGAAACACGCACAGGCGCCACCAATTTCCAACGATCTTTTTAATATTCGGTCGTTGAGGGGGAAAAAAAAAAAAGAAAAGTACTGAAAGAAGCGAAAGAAAAAAACGTTCGCTTATCGACGTCGAGGGAATATTTTTACGAGAGTGCATTACCGTATTTTCATATACTGCGCCGTGATTGACGGCTGGCTGGCAGCCAGCCTGCACCGAGACGTAATGTTTTTATCGCGGTGACACGCCTATAAAGATCTCGGGGACCACTCCATCGGACGCCGGCGGGAAGATCGGGAGACGCGGTCGAGTTCCACGCGCGCAAGCAGAGCGCATGGCTCATGTCGCGGCATCTTTGTCGGCGAGGCCGGTTCTTCATCATCGCTCTGCCGATAGGAAGAGGGGTATGCGAACTCGGTGCAACCAAACGAGAAAGAGTGAAAGAGACAGAAAGAAAGACAGAGAGAGAGAGAGAAAGAAAGAGAGAGAGAGAGAGAGAAAGAGAGAGAGAGAGAAGAGATACTCGAGCCGAGAGACGAACCTGCTCGATTCTTACCGGACGAGGC
The DNA here is from genome assembly GCF_002006095.1 of Pseudomyrmex gracilis. NCBI lineage: Eukaryota > Metazoa > Arthropoda > Insecta > Hymenoptera > Formicidae > Pseudomyrmex > Pseudomyrmex gracilis. Next base: position 274,326 of record NW_018020628.1, read on the forward strand.
GCTCATATATTAATTAGTACGAGGAGTCCGAGTTATTATTGGTTCGAAATTAATAGACCCTTTCGCGGATAAATAACCCGTGTGTGCCTTCTACCTCAACGGACTCGTACAACCCTTCCGAGAAGATAAAAGAGAACGGCGCGAGGATCGGAGCAGGAGGCGTGCAGGACGTGTTTATTGGCGCGGACTCGACGAGTTCCTCTTTGTCGAACAAGTACAAGCAATTAGTTTTGCCTGGATTTGTACTTTATGTCGTCGCATCATCCCACCGAACAACTCTCCCGCTACGACGACGACGACGACGACGACGACGACGAGTATTAACGAGCGAGGAGAGCGCGCGCATTATGCAAAAAACGAATGAAGATAAAACGCGACGCTCGGGCGTGTGATACTTATATTGTGCATTTAAATGTATCGTCACGGCTTTTACGCGAGACGTGTACGTATCGATACATTAACGGGTTCGTAAAAAAAAAAAAAAAAAAAGAAAAAACATTGAAGAAGATATTTGTTAAGAACGCAAATGAATTGGCCGCGTTTGCGCGCGAGGCCGACGTTCCCCGACGATACTAGAGGCGGAACATTTATCGCCGTCGTTCTCGACAATTCCGCAAGCGAAATATCGAATTTCTAGGCGCGCCCAGAATTGAACGATACCTTCCATTGTATCTTCATCGAGATCTGCTCGACGCCAGCTTATCGAGTCGTTTGTAAGCCTATTGTTAAGCTTGACAAATGTTTGTTCATCCAGACACACGCGCTTACATGATGTTACTATGAAGCCTCTGTAACGCAAAATTAAGCATCACATTTGGTTTCGCTGCAAATACACGAGCGCGAATCTTGAAAAGTTGAATAAAAGATCCGTATATGTGTGTTGTAGAACTAACAGGCTCGATAAATGACTTCATTAATTTCCTCGCAATTTCACGAAGAGAGGAGAGAAAGAGATAGATAGATAGATAGATAGAGAGAGAGAGAGAGAGAGAGAGAGAGAGAGAGAGAGATCGGCTCGGTGTATGCCCCTACATCATTTAAATCTCACGTGATCGTCGCTCGTATCAAAGTGTTAAGTACAAATATCTTTGTTCGTGTCTTCACATTCATAAATCGTGACCCACAAGCTGAACCAATTTTAGCTGCCGAGACGATTTCCTCCCGCTATCTGTCCCAAAAGAGTGCCGCGCGTGCAACGACAAAAAAGATGCACTCCGGGGCCTTTTGAGATTCTAGCCGCAGGTTGCGCGCAGGTTGCCCGGTTGATCCTTACCGAGCGTGCTGCCGACTTCAGGGTGGTCTCGGGGCCTCAGCGCGGGAGTAACGGCGACACGGGCAACGTGCTTCGCATCATATACCCCTTCCCAGCCAGCACACCCACTCCGGCGCGCTCTTCAATCCCCCTCGTCCGACATCATAACCGCCTAACAAATGGCCGACAGATTAGAACTAGAAACGGTGCGCGCGCGCGCACCGTGTCCTTCTCGGGCCCTCGCCGCATTCCCCTCTTCCCACCCCTCCGGACTCCTTCATCAGAGAGAGACTGCGAGCGTCGGTACCTTTCATGAAACTGGATCTCGAGGGAGCTCTCGTCCACACACCCCCTTCTTCCCGACGTGCAACCAGCCGCAAGATAACAGGGCAATAATTCATGAACTTCACGATACCAGGACTCTCGAGAGTCCTCACCGTGAAAGATTAGTCACGGACGTGTTCAGAATTGCGTCTTCGTCCTCTGCTTTGTCATATCTCCTCAACTCGCGTGGATAACAGAGCTAGAGCGAAAAGAAAGTGCAATTCCCAATGTTTGCGATTATGTCAGAAGTACAATAGTTATAATTATTGAACAACGTACACACGTATATAAAAAAAAAAAATGTGCATTCCAACTTTCCAACAATTTTCTTTTTTCTCTTACAGTTGATAAGAATCTCGGAGTTCGTAATGTTGCTGAAATATTTATGCGAGTAATACGAAAGAATAATATGGATATATATTGTAGAGAAAGGTTATGAAAAAGTACACTTTCACCGAGTTAATATAACTCGAATTCCGTCATATTTTCCCAACAAATACCTATGCGTCTTGATTTCACAGTAATTGTGGCTGATATTTATATATCCCGAATCCAAATGTGACTTTGTAATATATACGAGTCTTGGGAGAATGGCGCGTTCTCTTTCGCGCGGAGTTGCTACTTTTAGAATTTCACTTTCTGGCTCAGACGAGCGTTCGCAATCAAGATTGCGCGCGAGGATGTGTGTCACGTCGCCTCGATGTGCTATCACATTTATTTCACGGCAATATCTCCCAGACCACGTGGGAGAACGTACACAAACCTCATGCAATTAAGATCGTCGCTAAGTCCGGTCTCGTTATATAAAACTACGACGGCGCCCAACGGCATAAATCCATAAATCCGCGTCAAAAAATAGGTCAAAGTACGCACAATATCAGCGCGTTAACCTATGCCTACGGTTGCATAAATGCAACTTTGTGCCGTGATACAAAGAGCCATTGTGTCAACGTGTCTGTTATTATCTAAGGGCGACGTTTCGCTTCTACAATTCGGATGGAGGTGTCACCTGTCAAGTATACTGTGAGCGCTCCTTTGTGCCACTTTATTAATAGTATGACCCGCAGTCACTCAATCAACCACGTAGGACAACATACGTTGCATTCATTACACATATACGCACGTATAATTCACGTAGTCCACTATATTTCATCATTTTTTGCACCTTAACTTTTTTTTTTTTTTATCTTGAACGAAGAAAATATTTGATGAATGTTACTCTCTAATTTGATGCAACAATTTTTTATCGCGTAACGGAGAAAAATGAGTCTTTAATGAGATGTTCACTGAGCGTGTCGATCAAGCGAACTTTTCACCGCGCACGCAGAGTAATCAACAGGCGGACCAAAGTGATCGGCATCCCAGAGAGGAAATCGCGGACCACCCTGCTTTCATCAGCCGGGGGGGTAATTAAGTGCTGCGGAGTGATAGGCTGGCGTGACCGACGGTCATACATCGCGCCTCCGCGTTCGTGATCCAGAGCACAGGTCCCCCCGCTGATCGTTTCGATCCACGAATCGCTCGACCCGATCGATTTGTAGGATGTTTCGCGGAGGTAATTGCGACGGAAGACTGACAGCTACCGTAGATCATTCAGCGCGTACCTCCCTTTCTCTACGCCACTTCTATTATTGTCGTTCTCTACGAACGTAACATTTATGTGCCTATATTTAATAGCGCTATAAAATAGAATTAAATAAAAGAATTAAAAATAACTTTCTTCCATAAATATATACACGCGCGTGTAAAATATTTAAATTATTACATCAGTAAAAACAATAGAATTTTTACAGATTAAACTACGGCTTTTTCGTAGAAAAAGTGTGGAAAAAACTGCAGAATGTCGCAGATGCGATGTTAGATGCAAAGTAAGATGATCAAATCAAATTTACTTTTGTGATCAACAAGATAATAACGAACAAGACCTAACAGTATCCTGTCGCGATCTCTTATGATAGTATTGCGTGTGCTCGCCTATTAGTGCAAGCATATCTGCTATAAACATTATTTCTGCTGCTGGTGCAACAGTACTTAGAGATAACGATATTACAACTTGGGCCTTAACGACAACCTGATCAGTTAAGTCATTTTGATTTATCTTATCTCGTGATTTTCATCAATACAAAAAAGTAACGTTAAGAAATACGATAAATTCACGCATGATTTACGATGTCCAAGTTCAATGTCATGTTTATGTGTTTTTCAAGTGTAATCAGTTGTTGAGCAGCAAATTTTTGTTTTTTCGACCAAATGCAAGAACGTTATTAATCTTGGCAGAAATTTATCCCGATTTGATTACGCTGTGAGATTTATGGGCGCTCGTTTCAGGTTTCTATCTCGGCGCCACCGATAGCCGCCGGTGCGATCTGATTTCTCGGAGAGTTTCGCCGGTCGCGACAATCGCCTTCGCTTACCGCAAAGGAAGGGAAATGATGAACGAAGTTGCGCTTAGGAACGATTTCGCGGTAATCGACGCCGAGTTTCGAGCTGGCGCACAACGTCCTGGCGCCAGTTTACGTGATCGCGGTACCGATATCGTGACGTTATCAATGGCCCCCGATTGCAGAAACGCGCGATAGCGGCTTCCACGTTATAAATCAGCGGTGTGTTCATTGCGAGAGTCCAAGGGAATCCGAGGGAGGGCACCTCGATACGATCCGCCAACGGGTTCTCGATTATCCGGTCGCGATTATGTCGCGCGCGACATGCATTAAAATGGAAAAGTATTATGTGAAAAAGAGAGAAACTCGAACAAGTTGAGACAGAAAGAGAGAAAGAGAGATAGAAGAAAAGATAAACGGATCAATCAGTGCGATAGCTATCCGTCTAAAGACACATGCGTCTAATTAATTGGCAGTGCAAAGACATGATCTACTATCTTTTCGTTGTCTGACAACCGGCGAAGTCCGCCGGCTATGACAGATAAATCCTATCCTGGTAGCACGAGCTCCGTCTTTTTCATAAGTGAGAAACGAGTGCTCGCAACTCGAGCCGATATTATCAAATTAATGAAGGCAGTTACATTTTAAAATAAAAACACACGAGCAAGAGTATGTAATTTCATTGCGCGTTGTCTCAATATCTTAAAAAAATAAATTACAGTTAATGTCATTACAAAATATAACAAAACTATATAAGCGTTCGTATAACTGACATTAAAAAAAAAAAAATATTAAAACGTAAAATATCCAAGTCGCGTATTAGAATATTCTCGTCGTGTTCCGCGTATTAGTCGCGCGAAGCGGCGCCGAATGAGCGATGGCCGACACACCTCGGAGTTACGCAGCGTTTCGAGGTGCCGGATGCGATCGAGCGGTTGGGCACGACGAGCAGACAGACCTCCGGCTTATCGACGCGGTGCAAATTATAGAACCTATAAGCCGAGCGCCATATCGCGGAGCACGTAAGCGATCGAAGCCCGGACCCCAGAGCGATGCATATTCAACGGACCTGCTGGGTCCGGGCTCCGCGCGAGGTCCCAACGACGCGACAACAATCAGCGAAACAAACCCACTTATGATCAACAAGGGTATACGTCAACCGTTGGACCCGCGAGCGTCTCGCGGACAACTTGTTCGCTGAATATTCATGAGCCTCCTTCAGTGTATGCGCGACGTTGAAGGAGGTGAAAAAGACGTCGTACAGGGCGAAATGACAAGAGGGTTTATTGTGATAGCGCCGATTTGTTTTACCGAGATACTTTTTTTATCGATCGGCAATGTCTGCCGCAACTTTGTGTACGGCCAATCACGAAGATTAACGTCTTGATATTAACTCGTTTATTCGACTCCGTCAACCGTTGCTAATGATAATAACATTTTTGTTTCTTTATTATTATTCGTTGCGAAAGATGTTTAACGCAATAATGCAATATTCGGAGAAAATAAGTACACGAACGAACAGAGAACGAGGCTATCGAGCTGTAATAATCTGCAACACTTAAGCTTGCGTCAAATGAATGCTTTTTGAATGCGTAATGCGTATTCATAGTTTAAGATGTATGGCTCGGCTGTTATTGAAATAATGCGGTCTATTAAAACGTCTATCAACGTGTCTCGCGTATTTGCTTTCCCGGCCGAAGAGTTCTTATTAAAAAGACTCCGGCAATATATATCCGAATGTATATCCCGGGTGTTGTGAAGGTAATGAGCCTTGCAAGCCGAGCAATGGTGCATATCGGTATATAAACCTGATCACCGCCCGCACCTCTAGCAAAACCGTGCCAAGAAACTGTCTTGTGTTACTCTTTGTCTCATTAAATACGATCTGTTTATTATTTCGACAAGAAGCACAGTTTGCTCGGAGAATCACCTGTTTTCTTACACACGAAAAATGTTTTTTCTCTCACAACGCGGATATTTAATATCAATTCATTTTGCATCTCGAGTAATTCATGTAGCCACGAATAAACCTCGAACGATGATCATATACAGCCTCGAGCCGCGATCGCTCAATCATGCGTGTTAGGTGCCGACGATAATTTGTGCTCCGGTGGATGCACTCGAGGTCGCGAAGGTGGAACCACGAACAGGTTGCGCAAGACTATCGTCATCGGAGACTCGATGAAGAAGTCGATAAGTGGCACCGGCGGAGAACATGTGATACGAACAATTTTGTTTGGACGGGCGTGGATCGACCGACCACCAGAGCGTTGCCGTAATCAACATGGACATCCGGCGGTAATAATTCATCGATCACCGCACGAAGCACAGCGGCGCCCGCCGCTGCAACGCGGCGAGCGTACGTCGAGAGGGTCAATCTTTTTTTTTTTTTTTTTTTTTTCACGGATAACTAATTAATATCATTAATTGAGGGACGCGCCTCCGCGATGAACTTCATCACGGAAGACGATTGTAACGATGCCGCGGCGAGTTATGTGTACGGGAAGTGGTTCGCCAGGATATCACGCGTTTACGATATAATTGATTCCCTTGCCGAAGTACGAGATATGTGCGAGTGCATAAATCAACTTTATTTTTGCGTCCGTCGGCAACGAGAAAGTCATTACTCGATCTGGTTCTGACATAAAAAATCGCGCGCAGTTCGAATTACCATTTCTTTTGAAAAGACACCGACCAGAGATGACAATAATTTGTCTAAACTCGTAATATATTGGCTAATGTTCTTTCACACTTGGAAAGTGAAAACATAATGAGACACGTAATGTTTTCGATATCTAGAAATGTCTGTTTAAAATGTCGACAAAAATGTGTGTTCAAAAGTCGAAAGATTTTTTTTCTTTTGTTAACGATCAACACAAGATCAATATCTTAGGCAATCACCTTCGAATTACGTAAGACGTCGCCATGTATACGATTACTTTGATACGATCTGTTTGCTATCTGAGATCTCGAATTTTATGTCGTTCTTCGTGAAAACAGAAAGACAAGTAGAGACGTACGTCTTCTTCTGCGTAGGTGGACGCATTTTTTCGACATGTCTGTAATGCCGTAATGAAGACATGTGTTTTTTGGTAGAGGCCTTAGCAATCGTTCACAGTTCCGCAATTCCAACACAAGTTATCGATATTAAATTGACCGTGACTGGCTAGTTATCCGCGACAATAGGACACCATCGATCTTCCTTGGGCCTTCCTTAATAGCTCATGCGCGAGAATATATATCCGTGCGTTTCGCCTCGATCCCTGCGCATTTGCCTATCTCCGGCCGTTCTCGCGTCCTTAGCGCGCGTGTTCGCGTACGCGCGGTGAACGCGCGAGGGTCGCTGATCGTGTCTCGCACGTCCGCAAGGAGGATTGATTTATCACACGCCAGGAGACAGATTGCCGCGCACGGCGCTCGCCCGACTTTGCCTCGCGGACTCTCAGCGAAGAGAGAAAATACTCTTTCTCGCGTGAGAGGAGGATGAAAAAGGAGAGGGGGATTCCGTGCGGGAGCAGATAGGCCGCGTTCGCGCGCGCGCGCGCACACACACACACACACACACACACACCGTAGCTCTCGACTCCACTTATCTCGTTTTCTTTCGGTCTGGCTGGCTCCGCGCTCTGAGCGGCCCCGACGTAAATGGAACCAATGGCGACTAGTCCGCGGAGAACGCACCTCCGATAAAAGATTTCGCTGCAACGCGTATATACTCTTGCGAAACGCGAGAGATCCGTCTGCAAGAACCACATCGGTGCGAGCAATCTATCTCACCGGTGTTATTTATGTAACGTTTAATTTTTTTATTCCATTTGAAGTGTATCTTGAATGAAACCATAGATGTTGCCAGACGTTCTATTTGTGGTAAGATAAAGAGTTTCAAGACTTTTGTCTCATTTGTTTTACGTTATAATTTTAAAAGATTGACAGAGATATTAGGTTATAAATGTTTTATAAAAAAAAAATGACAATACTGTGCATCGCTATATTTTGATATTCTTCTTGATCAAAGCATGTCAAAATACACAATGGCGCGTACATCAACAGGTTGCCGCTTCAGCAACAGGTTGTTGGTTGCGAGAAAGGAATCAGGTGGTACGAGGTCAGTAAAAGATAAGCAGGTTCAAGGACCAATGTTTTCTCGCCGACATTCTCTACGCGTTACTACAAACAAGATGAAAAAGCGTGGCATGAGAGAGAAAGAGAAAGAGAGAAAGATGACGGAACATAGACTGTGTCCGAGACTTTTCGTAGGGATAGATAACAACTTGATAATGACCAGAGTGACCCAAGGTCCCGGGAGATAACCGAATAGTGAACATCTCGAGCCCCCGGACTCGACCGGAGTCGGTATTTGGATCCTTGTCGGGAGTACGTGCGGGGATCATTATAGTGATTAATGCTGATGGAAAGCCCCGATAGCGCTGATTTATCGATGTCACCGGCAACGTATCCGGAGAGACGGTGATGAGATAAATGGTGGACGCGTCTCTCCCTCTTGTGCGCGCCTATTCCTTGCCCGCATGGAATATAAAGCCCGCGAAATAGCACCGCCTGGGAATCTAACGCTTCGGGAGCCGCGTAGAGAGATGAAAAATCGTGACTCGAGAGAGAAAACCTGTTGGCGAGATACAAAACAAGTAGTATAGTCCCGAAGAAAATGTTGACGACGCAACTTTTGAAATTTTCGTCGGTTTTTAATTAAAACAACTGCGTCTATCGCGCTGGTAATTGCGCTAACTGGTCAATGAGCCGCAAAAATAATCATCAGGTATTATCTGATCTTGTCTGCCAGGTGGGAGGTCGGGCTTTGTGTACCTATAAGGCTTGCCCTCTCAGAGACCGGCATCGTAACGTGCATAAGCTTCCCTGGTGGGACTCTATTTGTTTAATCGAGTTGAATACATTAGTCCACGTTGTGAAACGTGCGTCGTGTAAAAACAGTGAGATACTTTCACGTGTTCTTGTTGGCAAGAACAGTATTGATTTTTACGTGATCATGTAGATATACAACATGTATCACGTTCTTGAAAATTTGTAAAAACGTTTAGTTTTTTTGTTGAAACTAACAGATAATTTTGTTAAAATACAATATCTATAAAGAATCTGTATGAATGTACTTAATGTGTTGAACAACAAATAATAAATTCCCAAAATCGTCCAATGAACTCAGCCGGATAAAGCGCAAATTTAACACACACATACATAGTGAACTGACACCGAGAAAACAGGTACCTCATAAAATTTAGTGAACTGTCCGTGCGGTCAGACCTACGCCCGTGCGACAATCTCGGTCGACACGTGGGCGGAATAAAAGTTATATATAGCGCATTGTCTCCGTCCATTTTCTACGCCGCGCCATCCGTCTCGGTGAGATATTCGGGAAACAACGAAGTATCTCGCGTTTAGTCAACAATAAAGTTCTAGATATCATACGTATCGCTTTCCCGTTTTTGACACACTTCGCCGAACTGTTCGGAGATCCGGCGATGCACTCGAGCTGTGTAGTAGTAGTTCGGAACCCAAGCTGAGAACATAGCCCGCCACGAAGGCGATACCTTCTCAAGCACATGGGGATGCCCATAGCGTCGTTTATAAGCTCGCCATTCAAATCCTTGCCTTGCGTATATGATAATTCGCCATGAACCGGCCACCAAAGATCTCGAGACTCTGTCATGGCGAGCAGTAGGTAAGGCAGCAGCCAAGGCTTAGTCCCGATAAGCCTCGGGGCTCTTCTGCCCTGGACCACCCCTGAGCGGAACGCGCGCAGATTCGAAAAAGCGTCCGAAGTGTTATTGAGACTCGGTATCTTAACCATCGCGCAGCTGAAATACGATCGAGCCGCGATGCGGAGATATCGCACCGCATTGCGTACTTTCAGAGAGAAACGTAAAATGCAGTGTATCTACTACTGATATGTTTCTCACGTTATTTTCCAGTTGTCACAAGTTTTACCCCTCAGCATTCTTAACAAAGACAAAATTAAATTCAATAAAAATAGGTTAAGTAATCTTTAATCTTTTTTAATAGAAATTGTCAAATTAATTAAATTAATTGCAAAACATGTATATCAAAATAAACAACGTATCTGTCACATACATATGCTTTATGTACGCGTTAAGATGTCAAATATTTTTTCTGCTATTACTTGAAAAAAAAAAAAACTCAGAGTCATTTCGTACAGGATTGAAGATCTCGGAAATTGCGCGCGTGTCGTATCGCCAAGAAATATGCCGTCGAAAAATTCGTCGTGACTTTAACGACGGCGGACCTGCCGCGTCGTTATCGACTTCCTTGCTGCAATCTCTCCTTCTTTCTCTCTCTCTCTCTCCCTCTCTCGAACAAGGGAATCCGGCGACATACAAATTTACCTCGTTATCCAGCGTTCGCAACACGCAACAAGTATGAGGTACTCGTGCGCACGTGGGGTCCGCGGGTGCCCCGCGTGTACGCACGCGTCAATACACGCGGCTAAACAAATCCGCCGGCTCGGGTAGGTACGTAATAAACGTCGGCGCGGCCGACGCCGTATAGGCTCGTACGGACGACAGTTAGATATCTACTTTCCCCACGGAGGAAGGTCGCCGATCCGAGGAAAGAAATGTGGCGCTTAAATAAGAGGTCGTCGAGGAGCGGGTCTGTACGAGGGGGTCCGAAAGAGGTACTGAAGATTATCGCGCGCACGAGACCTCGCGAGGTGCGCGTATAAGTAAGATCTCGGGATTTTATGTCGTTACCTCACACGAAGCTGCCGGTCCGAACCGGCCGTTAAGAGCGAGCCTCTCTTATTCCTCTGCTCTATCTCTCTCTCTCTCTCTCTCACTCATTCACTCTCTCTTTTTCCCGGCCACTTCTTATTCTTATTGTCCTCCTCATCTCCGCGCCCGCCTCGGATCGTCCATCTTCTTCTCTCTTCCTCACTCAGCTCGTCGATTTACCCGGTTGCGTCGATTCCCCGTGGGTAGTTCGAGTGTTCGACATGTAAACAGGTGTACGTCGAGACTTGTGCTTCCTCGCGATGATTCATGCGTATCCGCATACGCCGTCTAATCGCGCAGACGTCAGACTATGTAGCACCTACACGCGGAATTACGCGAGGTAAATGTGAAATCTGAAGAATCTGAATACCAAACGATAAAAGCTTTGACTAATTGATACGTATTCACACCGGTATGTGGCTATAAAAGTAAAAACGCTAGATTATCGCGATTGGCATGACTCTATTGCTCAATACGGAGTGCATGAGTGCGTTTAATTAAATTCTCAGAACGTTGCAAATTTACAAGAATTATGCACAGCAAACATCCGTTTTATTTGCATGTTTAAGAAATGTTAATGTATAATAAATTAAGATTTCAATGACTTTTTTTACAATGTACGGACGTGTACCTACAAAATTCTATATACTCATACACTTCGGAAATGCATAAATTTATTCATAACAAACTAACAGTATCGACTTGATTATCGAGAAAAGTAGGCTCGGACGCGCAGCCACACCCGCGCTGTAAACGTTTCTTATTAAAAAAAAAAAAATAATGGGCGTAGCAAGTCCCGAGGCGTAGAAGAGCAAGTAGGCCGACGTTAGAGATGAAATTAACGTTAGAGCTAAACAGACGCGGTAATAAACGTGTTAGAATTACGGCAGAATTGTGTCCCGTTTTTCAAGACACGGCTTAGGTTTTAACAACGACCGCTCTCGAGGCACTAATACGATAGAAGCATCGCCGAGCCGATTGGAATTTATGAGCCGTAGATCTCACGATGCTTCTTGCGCGCGAGCGCGGTACAGTTAGGGGAATGTGTAACGTGTAACACACATGGTACACAGCAAACTTGAAATAACCCGATAGTAATAAATGCCATTACCGGACAAAGATAGCCTCGTTGAAAACAAGTGGAAATCAATTGCTAACACACTCGTGCGAGAAAATTAAATTGCCGTGTCCGGCGCAATCACGAAGATTTAACGCAACCGGTCTCAAAGACTCCGCATAAAATGAGAGATTAGGAAAACTAGTCGATTCTCGTGTTGGCGTGTTTCTTATGCGCCAGTAAGAGACGCGTATACGTCTCGAATACAATAGACGCTGCGGTATTCACGACGTCGCTTATCCGTCCGGCAAAATAATGGCGATACGCGTGGGTGCCTTGTGGGGAGGGTGGCGATACCCTCAGCAACACGTACACCCCACCATCACCACCTAGTCCTACGACGCAGCAACCCCGTAGATGGAAATACCTGCTAGCGCCTCGTCCTCGGCATTACTGCGGCTTAAATCAGCCCCGAGGAATCTCGCGAGACATGGGTGTTCAATTACCTGGTCATAAACCTTTACTAGCCCACAAGGTGGACGGCGACGAGTTCGTTCGCGCGAGCGCGCGCGAGACGCGACCCGCCTCACCGAGACGCCATGACGATCGAATGGGTCTTTACTTTACGATCTCGTAGAGTCCCCACTACTTGTGCAGCGCCGCGTCACTAAACACCGTGAAGCAAGAGAATGTATTTTATCGTGTATACTTTATTATATACGTTTTAACATTTTCGGTAAAACATACAAAGAATCCCGACTGCAACACTTTCTCCGTTCGAATGTTCGCAATTGATAATCTCGGCACGTGTTGGCAGTCGCTGATCATCTCGTTCCGTGTCCTTGTAATAATAATTACGTTTCGGTATCTCAACGATTTTAATTACGACTTCTGACTATCTCCGCGTCATATAGCTTCGAAACGAAAGAGAGAGTTTTCGCGCCGGAGCATTATGCATCGCGCGCCGTCGACGTGTAAGCCGGGTAAGGATTTGTCACCTTTTTATCGACGCCGCTGTGCCAAGCACGTAAAGCATAATAAAGTACCTGGCTACCGTCCTCAGGCTATCGCCATTATTCTTCGCGACGGATAAGCGAGAATACCGCGGTATTGTGTCGAAGGTGCATTACGACGTAACGCAAAAGCGGCGGGATGCACGCGCCCGTCCGATGCTTGAGGCCGATACGCGCGAGCACTTTTGTAAAGACGTCAGAAAAAGATGCCGCGTCGTACCATTTAATTTTCGACGATTAATCAGTCTAACGATATCGATTATATCGCGGGCAATAAAATGCGGCGTAATAAGGAGCCAGCGCGGAGAGATGTACCTGCGTTGCGCGTATCCCGCATATAAGCACAAGAGAACTCCGATGTTAATCACGAAGAAGAGGAATCGGGAGAGGGAAGGGAGAGAGGGGGGGAGGGAATAAGAGAGGAGAAGGGTTATATCTGCAACTGTAAATCAATAAACGATACTTGGCGGGACGGTACCACCCTATGCCACCGGCGTCGGTGAAAAATATATCGCGGGACGCGCCGCGCGGAATCGTTCGACAGCCACGAGTAATATACCCGGCGAGCGAGAAACTTTTTCCGACGCGTGCAAGGCGACCGGGCCGGTCGTTACTTAGTAGCTTATTTATTTTTGCATAGATAATCCGCGCGAGATACGGAACGAGATGTGGGTGGAGCGCATATGCTTGAGTCACGTGTGATTAAGCGATGTTATCCGCGGCTCTCGGTGCCGTCGCACCTGTATACTCGGAACGCCTACGTCGAGAGCGGAGAGACTCTCCGCCTCGCCTGCGGTCCACCTTTCTTCATCCCCGGAGCTTGCGAAGATCGACGGTTCGGTCGATTGTCCTTTCCTGCAAGAAGAAGAAGAAGAAGAAGAAGAAGAAAAAGATTACATTCAGATTGAAGGAATATATTCGCTGAATCTCAATCAAGTTTCGATATGTTTAAAAATTATAAATAAAAATGCTCGCGATATAGTTACACTTCGTTCCGACTTCATTCAAAATATAACTCAGTGACAGATCTTGCGTCACAATTTATTACAACTCAATGAGCAACATTGTTCCAACAACATTCTGCGAACACGAATTAAGCGATACAAGCATCCACGTAACGTTGGACATTATTCAATGCACTCCTTTGTGAGTTTCACGGAAAGCCGCCGCGAGGCAGCCGCATATAACAACGCGTTTGCATACAACGATGCACAATCAGGTTACGTACATTGTTGCAATCTCAGAGAGTACTTGTAGCCTTTTTCAACGCCGCCATAATGCCGGCATATTTTATCGTTCGCCACGCGCGCGGGAATAAGCGGTTCGATGGCCGATTGAATATCGGAAAACGATAATAACAGTTCGTTTCCACGGCGGTATATATTGCTAAAAGTATCGGATAATTATCGCCGCGGCGATAGTTACACGCACACCTGCCGTGTCTATGTGCGTTCGTGGGCGTAGCGGCGCGCGCCTTTTCGTAAAGAAAAGAACGTACGCGCCGCGCCGATAGTTCTGTCTCATGTACCGCCGTATTTATAATTGCGCTTTCTGTCGCGGCGGGACCGATAGCGGTTCCATACAGAGAAAACCAAGCGGAAGACGAAAGAGGGACGTCGTGAGTCAGTCGTGCGGGTGCGCTTTGGGTCCCGTGTACCTTCTCGCAACCATTATCCTGTTTACCAGCTCGCAAGGGAAAGAGAAGACATCAAGACGCCGAGACTATCCGGGGTTTGGCGTTTTATTGCACGGCGAGCGATTTCAATTTCCGCTTATTATACAGCGCGCGATAAAAGTCAAAATTCTTGGACGCGCGCAATATCGCGATTAAGTTTAATTCTTCTGTTTTTGTCAAAGAGATGGTAAAAAACATCCTGATTCGTTTCATATAAATACATAAAGAAGTGTATGACTAATTATTTGATTTCTAGTATATATTGATTGATATTCTTATAGTTGCATTTTTTGATTGATGGATTTTTTTAAATATATATATTTAAACTTTGTTTCTCTCTTATATGTGTATTTTATTCTCGTAATCTCTCCGTATATCGTCGATTCTTAGCACGGCACACGTGTAAACGCGCAGCGAAGTATCAATGTCGCCGTACTTCGCGCGGCGGGTCGACGTTCGCGATATCGTTGGTTTGAATTAAGAGGAGGCCACACTCGATTAGTCGCGGCGGTCGTTGCGCGCGTTCGTTCTCGTTAGTTATCGACGTATACACCGGTTTTTTTTCTCTCTCTCTCTCTCTCTCTCTCGGGCCCCGAATCCTGCCATTGAAGCGACGCGAGAGAGAGTCATGGCGTATATCTTGTGATTCAGTAGCAGTCCTACCTGGGACTTACCGAACCGAGTAATGCAGTACTCGTGTACCAACGTCGAGGCTCCCTCGTGCGCGATCGCTGCTCAATAAGAAAACCGCTATCTCTTCTCTGGTGTGCCGACGATATCAGGACCGGCCGGTGCCAAGATCGGGCTCCGACGTCAGTAGCGAGTGTCGCGGCGGTACTTTTGACCGCGGATTTGCCCGACCGGGGGGTATCTCGGAGAGACCGCGCATAGTCGGGATTTACGGCGATTACTTAACTCTCTATTTCTAGCCGAGTGAAAACGGTGATAGCGCGGCACGTAGAAGTATTCTCCTTGATTCTACTTTGTCTTACGCTGTAAGTTTAATCCACAACCACGTCGCTTTATGGAATATCTTTCCGTTATCGTATATTGTATACAAAATTTGAAAGGTTACACTGTCGCTAATCTTCTGTGACATTAATTTGCAAATGACTATAAACCACAATGGATGGTGTTCGCGGTAACTCACGATTTGGAGATACGTGAATTTATGGCCGTTCACACACGTGAGCACAGCGACCAGTGCGTACTTTCACGGTTTCCGATTCGAATCTACGTAGCGAACAATTAGATTTTTTTTTTTCCGGCGTCGGAACAGTTTCATACTGGCTGAGTAGTTGGACCGTAAGCTAATTGCAAATTTATGGAGTCGTTTGTTTCTTCACGCGGGTTTCTTTTTTAGAAAGGTTATATTGTGTTCAGAAAACTACATCAATTAGTTGTGCAAAAATTAAAAGTAGACAATAACGTGGCCATTATTCTGTCGCCACAAAATTATGCGTTGAATCTGTTCCGTATTACCAGATATTAAATTATACTTTACATACATATATAAGCGATTTCGTAATTGTCCGCATAAAGCACAAGATATATATTAGTTTTTACATAAGTGTTAAGATCATTAAGCTTAAACAAACATTAATTTCGATTTACATTATCACGTGTGTGCGTGCGCACACGATATTTGTGACAAACTAGACTCGCGAAAACAAAGGCTCCGTAAATAATATGCGTCTCGTTTACATATGTCGAGCCGCGCCTGATAAAATTAACATATTATCACTTTATCAGCTACGTGCGTGACAAAAAAAAAACGAAAGCTCAGTCACACGACGGATATATATCGGAAATCTCGTGCGCGCTTTATTTCCAAGATAATAGACCGCCTCATTTATTCCGCCCCAATTCTCCGACCGCGCCCGAACCGAACAAAAGTGCTTATCAATTTATCAGCGGCGCGCGACGCGAGTAAATATTTCCCTCTGTTAAATAACAACATTGGCAACCGAGATCAGAATAAGAAAAGAGTTGTTCTTATTTATTCGTCTTTGAGGTGACACGCGCACCCGCGCCCGCCTGCGATAAAATAAAATAAGATATAATTACGGGGGGGGGGGAAGGGCTTTGGCTTTATTACAGCGTCATGGATATAGGATATTTGCAATTTTGCACGGCCGATTTCCAATCGGTACGCCTCGTTCGCGCGAGGTTTATAATACACCGGTGCCATTTTATTTGGACCAATGCGTGAGTCGGTATCACGCTGTGCAACCGAGAAAATGTTTCTGCAGCATTAAGAAATATCGCCCCGCTCGCACGCGTATTTTCTTATATGAGACACTGTTATTTTTTTCGCGCGTGGCCGCACGAATAACTGTCATCTTAATGTGTCGGGACGCGATTAAAGGTTGCGCATGTGCGTGCCGTGATTTTGAAATTATGTTGGTGTCCCGATATATCGAGAAAAATAAAAGTATTTTTTCGCGCTGTTCTATATAACTGCTGCTCGCGTTCATATACATGTCTGAGAGATTACGATTTACTCTCTCTATGATAATATAACTATTTTTGCAAAAGATTAAAGAAATATACCTTTGCATTTTTTTCATGTTTACACTTGTTGCAATTACATTAAGAATTCTGCAAACTTGTCTCGGATACGGAGCAAACCAGAGAGAAATGAGAGATTTTGCAATTTCAAAAAAAGTTTCATTTCCGTCACACCTACGCACGCGTAAGAACGAAAGTGCATGAACACGTGCACGTGCGCGCCATACGCGATATTCCAGTTAAAGTGCATCGTTCGTTCCGGTTGTATCGTCTCGAGTCTCTCCGATCGCACCTGTACCAGATCGGCATCCAAATCGGCATCAACACGGTTGGTACTCGTTGGAAACGCGTTATAAAGAGCGAAGAAAATAGAAATAAACGGCGCGCACTCGGTTGTGGAGAAGAAAATATCGCGAGCCTCTCGCATTCGCCGCTTAAGCAAATTCCACGATCGGTGCGCGGGTGTCGAAAACAGGCTCGAGATCGAACGAGAGCGTATATATACATACATATGTGTGTGTGTGTATGTGCGCGCGTGCGTGCGTCGCGTTGGTTCGCGTGTTAAATGCGAATTGTGCGCGCATTGAAGTCTCCCGCATAGGAGCGGACTCTCTTTGTGCTCCATATAAAACGAGATGTCGGACGGATCTAAAAGGAAACCGCCGGAAGTCGCAAACACGATAGCGTAAATGATACCGAACGAATGTGACAACGATATACGACATTCACAGCGATGTATTATTCCATGTCGCACTCAAAACGAGATAGTAGTACACGTAGGTACGTATTGTTACGTATATATCACACTTTATGAACAATATATTTAATCACTCTTAATCACTTTTTTAATATATCAAATTTATAAAAAAAATATTGCATAGATAATTTTAAATAGCCGCGCAGCAGCTTTAAATCGCGCATTTGAAAAAGTTCGAACACGTACAGATACGATGTCACGGTCACGGCGTTCATCACCTCGTTACGCAGCCGTCTCGCGTTAGCCTGCTTCGCCTCCGGTTTTATCCCCCCGACACGCATTCAAGCGATCAATTGACGTGCGACGTAACTCCGCATCGAGGATGCCGGTGGCTGGTACATAGAACTACACTTAGTGAATATATATCCGGTAGATGCGGGAGAGAGAAAGAGAGAGAAAGAGAGAGGCTAGCTCAAGAGCGATGCCCACTTCGTCGCCTTCGTTCTCCTCTTCCTCGAGGTTAAGGCTTCCACCGACGTACAGAGGCAGCGTGCGGTAGCCACCTATGACCTCTTGCCACGCAGGGACGCACCGGTCTCAGCGAGGTTTGTGTAAACTCGGCAAATTTATCCTCGCGGCATTGTTTTCTGCGCGTTACAGAGAAAGAGAGAACGCATTTGGTTGTTCCACGATAGGAAAGTTTGCTGATGTGAAAAAAAAACTCTTGAGAATCGTTTTTCAAAACGTCTTTCGAGAATTTCTTACAATTAACTCCGCAAATGCGCGATGTACTGTCTTTCCTCGAATAAATTCGAAATATATGGCGATGGGAAATTCAATGATGGAAAATGCAAATGGAGAAAAACAAAGTAAATATGTGTTTACAAAATTTCCACTTCTATCGCGAAATTGGTTCCCGCCGGCGATTCTAGAAATTATGCGACAGGGTCACGTATGCGCTTTCACGTGGGCGCCTCTCGAGTTTCCGGAGAAGTTACGATACACGGTTGATCTACGAACAACAATTAAGCACGCCATTATAAATACCGCGCTCACGCGCTCGCTAACGTAACTCCTTCGCCGGAGGCAATGTAATGGCGCCTGAGAGATGCGTGCCTGGCCTTTAATGCGCGTAGGTGAACCTACGCACCCTATGAGAACCTCATCTTTGCCGGTGCATCGTGGTGAGCGCGCGCTCGTTCACTTCCCTACTCTCTCTCTCTCGTCTAAGAGGCGAATGAAAATTGGCTGGCAAAGACAGGAGACAAGTCGATGACTTTCTAATAAATCGGTGATTGTTCGAATCCACGTGTGCTTCATATATCAGCGAGAAACTATCCGTAATGAACGGTTTCAAGTTTCCCAGACGAAGAGTCTTCCTGCTCCGAAAACTTATGCATTGACAAAATGATTGGACAGTCTATTGGTTATCTTGCATCCTCACAATAATTTACAGTTAATAACGTGAGGCTTAATTTGACGTTTAACTATTAGGATGATACGCCTATAAGCCTACAAAGTGTATTCACAGCCCAATATTTATGATTATTCCGTGTCGTGAAATCTGTCATTCTTACGAGATACCACGCAGGTTACTCGTCTGAAATTTTTTAGATGTATATAATCTGACGACACTTGTCCGCTTTCTCAACCAGTTTTGGTGTTCAAATTTATCTGCCGTCGGAGTCATATCCGTGTAATGTTTTTTTTTCCTGTAATGTATTCTATACAAAATATGCGCGAGCGTAGAGTTTCTCGAAACTTGTCTAGATGATTCCTCCGAAAATAATCGCGCGTCTCGGAGAATATTCAAATCGCCTCTTCTGGTATCAAGTATCGGCGCTGGCTCGCGCGCTGGCCATAACCGCGAGCGGAATAATTTCGAGCGGCTCGCCGCGTTCGCGATAATAAATGCGCGCGCGTCACGAGTCCCGTGCGTGAGGCTCGATCTCGGACTCTCTAGTATACTTTATAGTGTTCCTCTTTCTCTCCGCCTGGCATCGTACGATAATGCACGCTTTTCCCCAGCGGTGTCACCGTCTCGCGAGAAGAGCCGGGCATAGCATTAACTGGCCGTTGCCCGCGCGCGTTACAAACGAAGACGATCTCGCCTCGTAACTGGCGCCTTCTCGTCCTCCGCGGTCCGTCAAGGTAAACGGTAGTGGCTGTACGGTAGCCGTCAGCGTGTCAACCGGTGACTAATGGATCCGTGCTGACGAGACGACGTTGGACCCGGCGTAAGTAGCGTAGTCGGCAGTAGCGCTGGCGATCGGTATACATGAGCGCGTCGCCTTATTATAAATAGATATTTAAAAGCGCCGTGCTCATGCTGCTCTCATTCGTATAGATTTATCTTATCACAGTCGAGAAGAGATAAATTACGTCCTGCCTGGTTTAGTTCGCGTTAATTTATTTGGATTATCAAAAAGCTCATCGTGAGGAGAGATCGATCTAAGAATTGATGGCGAGATCCACATCTCTTTCCGTCCAAGCTAGCTTGATACATAGAGAGAATCTATGATTTCAATTTTTTATAATTCCTAATATTCATTAAAAATAACTACTGCACACTGAATCTGATAAAATGACTCTGGAAATTTGTCGTCGTAAATGTTAATCGGTAATGTCAATGCGCTACGCAATGTCTTTCATTTTTTTTTTTTTTTTTTTTTGACATGCCCCTTCCGGCGTAATAACGATTCCGTGAAACGCGATACGAGATGTAATGCCGTCGGTAAGAGACATTTAGTGTTTCTGATAATAACGCCGCGCGTTAACGTTCAGATATCTAATCACTATGGTCCCTCGCTTTTGCCCGAGGGGCGATAGTGCACATCGTTTCGACATTGTGTTCCCGGAAAATGTTTCTCGCCAGGCAAATGGTTCCGCGAATCAACAAGATTATCTTTCACTTATGCGAACCAACGCGGTACAATGTATTTGCTAATCTGCGATATAAACGTCCGGCGGATTTATTCGCGACACGCGAATTTCAACGAAATGATGCCCGGGGTGCGGTGACCTCATCCACGGCAAGCGTGTCGAGATTGTCGTTAAGATACACACAACAATGCCTAAATCTTTATGTAGAAAAGTTTACGAAATGCGCACGTCGTAGCGAGCAATCGATATTTGGTGTTATCGTTAACGGTAATATAAATTGTCGGAATGAATGTTCAGATAAGTGGTAGCCACCCTCGAAGAACGACATTCCACGCTTTCTACAAATTTGTTCCGAGCGCAATTTATTTCACAACTTACTTTCGAGTTTGCTTTCGAGTCTGTGTGTTTTGATTTTGTTTTCTTTTTTATTTTAATGTAATCACGACACACAAGATTATATCCTTTCGAGAGAATTTATTCTAATTGACTCGTTAATATTCTGATAAACACAACATTAATTTCGTACGTACAAGAAAACGTAGATAAAGAAGAAGATACGAAAAGAGTTGGAAGAAAAAGATAAGATGTTTGAAAAGAAGCGAGTAGGCGATTTACGTTCACGTTGCAATCATCGATGATTTATTTTGTTCCACGTGTTCGGGTATCCGTTCTTTTTTTTTTGCTAATTTCCTTTTCTAACGATTTATCCTCACTTTCTTCTGTTGAAATCAACCTACGAGTTCAATGACGCTCGATTTATCATCAACCTCGCTTTTTTCTCCCATCTTCCGATACTTCGTGTACCGCGTCAATTTTCCTCTCACTTCCATGTTTTTCCCTCGTCTGCTTCTCTTCCTCGCTTCTCTTCCTTGGAGCGCGGTCAACAGGTGACAGGTTCTCATCTAATACAATTACGGAGAATCGCGGTTATTTACGAGATAGCGAGCGCGTCATTGACGCGCCTTGGAGGATGATTCGAGCGGCTCCGGGCGACTAGGCGGCCATGAACGCTCGGCGCATGATTGAGAGCGCATAATGCGAGGTGTTGAGGCAGGTCGGGAATCGGCACTAATGATCGGGCGTGGGTGCGAATTAAGAAGCGACGGAGGACGATGCGCCGACGACCTCGCTGTTCCGGGGACGAACATAATATTGAACGTGCGGACTCACCTTCTGCGATCAGCTATTATTGTTTGCCTTATCAGGCTCTTTTGCATTATCATAATCTTCTCGATATCGCAAACCGAACATGATACAGCACACTGTTTCTTAGCATATATTTTACCACCGACGTTTGTAAAAAAAAAAAAAAAAACATTGAGTCATGAATAAAAGTTCCGTGTTGAAACTTACCGACAACTCTCTTGTGATTTTTGTTTTTTTTTTTTTGTTTTTTTTTTAATACTTTAAACTCAAAGAACGGCAATTTACAAATTAATTTTATTTACTTTATACACAATCGTCTTCGGCAACAGCAGTTGTCGCACAAAATGCCACCCAACGCGAAAAATATTTAATTAGACGCAGACATTCCACGTTTGAAGCGAACATGATGTCTTGTAGTCTCGATCAATGTGGCGATTATGCGTGTACGTACTCTCGCGTCTTCGATCGCTCACAAAGTACAGTACACCATCAGAGTCATCGTCGTTTGCCGCGTGTTCAATGCATTTATTCCGAAGGGATACTGCATGCCGATGGATTATGTAAATCCACGTATTCAACGTGTCGCTGCTTCGGTCTCTCCCGGCCGAAGAATTTTATTTTAATCGAGGCGCGCATTAAAAGTGTTACTCGGAATAAGATACGGTATAAGTAGATAAACATTTGGACTAAAGATAGATTTCATCATTACCGGAGGAATCTACTAAGCGCATATATAGATTCGTCGATAATTACCGCCGTCTCGATGTGGGATACAAATTACAATGTAAATCACAATGTGAATCCCATTCCGTTTCATTTTATCTTGGGGAGAATTACGCCAAGATTGGTTCGATATTATTCACACGCGGAGCCAGGTATCATTTCAATAATTTACCGATTATCCGCTCAATTATCGAGTAACGTTCTCTTTCGTTAGCGACAAAGGAGCCTCGTTTAGCCGTCCTCCTATCCTATCGTTATCGTTCCAGTGCACGCAGCGCATCTCGAAAAACGCGCCTTCGCCGCGCGACATTAACGCTCCGCTCATTTACATTCGAGCGCTGTTAATTGGTATCGGATCTCAATTACGGCAGATTACGCAGCTTTTTTTCACCTGTTACTGCGAGCGAGAATGCTCACAGCTCGCGCGCGATAACACACGCTTATGACTACCGTGCGCGAAGCACGCACGGCATCGCCGGCCGCTTTCTATTTCTCGCGTCTCTTATTTTCGAAATCGCCCCTGTCTGTTTCTTCGCTTCTTCTTTCCCAAGTTCAATTTATCAGATTCTGAAATAGGCGCGAGAGCTATGATTTCGCTACGGTAATAGCCAATTTCATCTCTTCAAAGAGATCGTTGATTATTGATCACTTAGCGGCGAAATCATCGCTCTCGGAATAATTCACGTGGCGCTAACAGAATTAACATGGCAATCTCACTATTAGACCAGCTACTTACGTGTGAACAGAAAACAAGTTTCAAGTTTCCATTCGCGCAAAAAATCTTTCGCTTTCTAAAAGAAATGCTCGTTTAACCAAACGACGAACTTTATCTAAACAAGTATAAAAAAAAAAAAAAATCCACCTGTGTCCCCGCGCGCTAGACAATCTTGGGAGCGAATCGGATTCCGGAACGAGTCTTCGACGGAGTCGAAGGGCGCAACGAAGAGACAGCGGTCCGTGGAAAGAAGACTTCGAGGAAGTACACTTCGACCTTCCCGTGATGTCGGTCGTTATCGCGCAACGGGCATCGCGTGCCGTAACCCTACCGTAGACGAGAGTTCCTCCTCTTATCGTGCATCTACCACCACCTGCGAGGGATCGAGAGCGCGGTAATCGTCTCACGGTAGTTCCCCGGAGCGGCGCGCGTCCCTCGCGCTCCGTCTCTCGCTTCCAACGTCATTCTCTTCCAGACGGGGGAAACAGCGCGGTGCCGCCGCGAACCGGTACCGCCTTTGGCGCAAGCGCGCATAATGAGAGTGATATAATAACGACGCACACACCAAGCACCGGGCACGGCGACACAACTCATCCCGACAAAAGGATACCGCTCTCTCGTGCCGCAGTCGTGGAAGCGCGGAGAATAAAAGGTCGAGGAACGGGCTGGCAGCGGCACGACTGCGAAGAGAAGCATCTTCGCTTCTTCGGGAACGAAGCGGGGTGAGACGAAAAGTCCGGTATGTCCGTCGCGCAGGAAGGAACGATGTAACCAGTCGGGTTAATTAAGAGGATCCAACCTTGACGGACGTAGCCATTGTGTATGCGTCGCACCCCCGTCTCATCCCCCTTGCACCTCCACTTTCTCCTTTCCTTCTCCGTTTGGCGTGTGTGATGCGTACCTAAACGCGTCCACATATGTACACGTCCGCGGGACATCGTCGTGCTTCGTCCTTGTCGTGCACCATTTACGGAGTTGAAGCGCGACCAAGGATAGCAATCTTTTGCTCTATACTCTTCCGCGCGATAAACGACGCATATGTTTTACTACCGTGAATAAAAAAAAACTATTCTTTATTTCTAGCAAAGGGTGCATATCACTAAATGTCTTCGTCAACAAAATGAAGACGTCATCGCATAATCTAAACTCAACTTCTCCGAGACGCATGAATAAAGAAAAACGCGGAATTTGATAAAACAAAGGAAAAGACTCATTTGTCCGTATAAATTTTTGTTGAAAAAAAAAGAAAAAAACGATTTTCGTATCTCGAGATATAACGTCGTCGTAAAACGCGCCGCGTTTTCCCGAGCCGTTTACGGGGTGCCATTATCTTCTCGCCGTCGCAAAGACGGAATAAACCACGCGCGGCTGATAGCGCATTACACGTCCCGCGTGCAAAAGGTGGTCCGCGCGGCGCGTACGGCGCGGAGATATAAAACCGAGGGGGCGTCCCCGGTGACAATTAACAGACCCGCACGGCCACAAATCACCGAGCGGCGAGGTCTAATCACAGCCGCGAGACTGCTCTCGTCCTCTCTCGCGCGGTTTCCCCGCCGACGCAAACAGTCTCTTTTCTCTCAGACGCTGCCCATGGCCAGCAGGGCATTACAGTATCGGATCTCTCGAAGCCACAGCTGAAAGCGCGCCGCCGCGCGCTAACGTGCGATACGCGTAAAAGTGATCGAGACCGCCAACTGCTCCTTTCCGACCCACTTTCGCGACTCGCGCGGCGCCGATCGTGTTTTCTATTGGCTGCTATACGTATTACGACAATCGCGGGTGTAAATTCCAATTTTCAGATTGCCTCGTAAATCGCTTGTGTCGTACGAGGAAGTGCGCGCCGAGGACAAATGCGCGACGGACGAGGCGAAACGCTGTCTCGGTCTCGAAGCGAATAATTGAGACAACACATACGGCGCAACATTCTCACACGCCTTGTGTGTAACTTTAACGATCGTCTGTGTCACACTCCCGATTTGATTGAACAACAAAATCTATCTAGAGTTGCTAAACTAATATGCAATTTCAATTCTACACAATTTAAACAGTTGTAGGGAAAATTACGGATGCGTAAGAAATTCCAATAAAATTAATCCGAAAAGTGGTTTTGTAGCCAATCCGGGTGTGTGGGAATTAACTATCCTTGTAGATCGAAGCGGATTCAATTAGATAAATAGTTATCGTGTATCATCCCAACAAGTTCGGTCGACAGCGAAAACGTAAGAAATACAAAACGTTACCACGGGAAAACGAGGTTTCTTGATGTTTAGCGGTAAACGAGATCCCGCGCTTTGGCGAATCTATTACAGCAGAACGAATTAAATTAATTGAGCGCCGATTCCTAATGGACTGAACCGGCCTAGCGATCGGTATCATCTCTCTCTTTCTCTCTCCGATAAAGGAAAGCTTCGAAGGCAGACGACGACCCGACAGTGGAAACGCACGGCCGCGCACTTAATAACCGATAATTTATTAATACTGCACGTTCAGCATTAGGCCGGCGAGTAAATCAAGGCATCCTTGTTTTATGGCGTGCATTCATTACCGGGCAGGTTGCATTCGCTCGTATATCTCTTGTGTTCCGGGGCTCGGACGAAGAAAGGGAGAGCTATAGATGCAATAGAATAAGCGCGGAAAAGCGACGAGGATAGACGGATTCTCACACAAACAGGAGGGAGAGACAAGCGAGGACCTCTATACGTCGTCCAGCGTCTTGTGTCCAGGTGCTTCTCTTCACTACGTTTCAGAACCCGAGCGCGTGCAGTGCATACATTGTTAGGCTCTCGGTTTACGAGACACGTTTTAAGTCCTTTACGCTCGCGTTTACGCTCCTTACGCTCTTTACGTTTACGATCGTTACGAGGATGCGGCCTCTCGCGGCCTTCCTCGCGACATCTCCCGCGATGTCCTCCTCCGCTGACACCGGGATCAACACGGGCTTAGGGCATCCCGGGTTAAGGGCAGAGTTCTTCTCCTCCGGTTCTTTCCTCTTATACTCTTTCGTTCGGCGCGGAATCTGTCTCCGCTGTCTCTAAATCCTCGTTATCCCCGAGAGGACCACCTCGGAAATTTATCGTCTTGCGTCGACGAGACATCCCGGATTCCGACGAGAGCTTGGGAGCCTAATGACCTCTCCTGCGATGTGGAGTACGCGAATATTTCTTCGTGTGGAGGGGATTGATCTCTCTCCTGAACGCCTCTCCGTGTGCGTCGTCCTGTTTTCCCCCGTGGTGTGTCACGAAACTCGCGAGTTTCATCAATCACGGGTGATTTAAATGACGCGTTTAATGGAGCTTTGCGGAACACCTGTTGCGATAGATCTTTCAACTACGATTATAGCGAATTGCGTGTATGCTTTGTTGAAAAAAACAAAGAACTTACATAGTTAACCAGTTTTGTTGAAGGAAATAGAAAATCGAGGAGATGAGCGTGAGAACTTATTTATTTGATTGACCATTTCTTCGAAATACTCGATGGTAATTGATGATTGATATTTGATCAACGTTGAAGAATAAAATCGGAAAAATCATTTAACGTGATAGGTGATAGGAATGACAACTCCCCCGTGAAGCGAGCATCTTTCGAATGACAGGTGGTCATCGCCAGGACCATCGCGCGTGTGTACAGGCAGGGCAGTTTTATCGGTGGACGACGAACGAAGGGAGAGGAAACCTAATTGAGTGTCCTCGCCCTGGGTGTCCGATGTTGTCCGGCGTTGTCGCCGCTACCTGAAGGCGTGGGCGTCTTGATATGAGTTACGAGTCTGTCGTATTACACGGCGGAGACCATGGCGCGGCCACGGTGGTCCTGCCCGTCCCGAGATTACAGACCATTTATACAGCGAGCGCGTATAGAGACGAGAGGAATATACCGGTGGCAGAGTCCGCCACCGTTTCACCTACTTTGTTATATATACGTAAGATCAGGGGATTATCTGTGGTCCAAGCGCGCTAATGGACACTGCACATTATCCGGACATAGTGTCTCATTGTAATCGCGTGGCGTGAATGTAAACGTCCTGGAGATGTAATATTCATTAAAAAATATAATATTAACAAAACGAAAACTTCTGAATATTTTAATAATGAACAATAGTTAAGTTAACAAAACAGCGAAAAGAAGGCGAGGTAGAACTGAGCCGGTGGTCACACACCCACGACGACACTTCGAACGGGGTGATGAGGCAGGTACGATCGCTATAATGAGCAGAACCAATATTAGTTGGTGTGGTCACCTCCGGCAAAGGAATTGGCGAACGAGCATGGGGGAATCGGTCGGGTAATTGCCATTACGATATCATCTAAATGCTCTCACGGTTGTCCGTAATGAAGACACACACCTACGACGGCCGCGGCTGAAACACGTACGAGAGCGAAAAGAGCGACTATATAATGTAAGAATGTACGCCCACGTAAGCGTACGTAAGCATATACGCGCGATCGCCGATACTTTCGCGCGTGTACGCTCGTATCGTCGCTCACCTCGTGAATCCTCTCAGGGCCCGAGCTTCTCCTCGCCCCAGTGCCTCCATCTTTCTCTCCCTCCACCATCCCTTTATAATACTAAGCGCTTCTCAATGCTATCGACGAGATATGAGGCGTGTCTAATTACGCGATCGGTGCACGTCCAATCAAACTGCCTTCCTGTCGGCGATCGCCGTCGCCATTATCGCGATCGAGCAGAGCGCGTCGGGAATCGTCTCACCCTTTTCCGTCGACGCTCGCCGCTGGGACTCCGAGGCGAATTTCACGGGCTGCGCGTCGCCCGGTGCTTTGACCTTCGATCGATCGGCCGATCTCCGATCTCGTTTTCGTTCTCCATGAGAAAATTTAATACCGTAATAGTGAAGCGAAAAGCGAGACTTGCGGCACATTCGTTCAAGCAAAAAAAAGAAGATGGTGTTGCGGAAGAGGAAGAAATTGTTGCAAATTAGGAACTCGGTTAATATTTACACGCGTGGAAATGATATTCTTGGATTTTGTCGACACATTGCAATTGTTCTTGACAAAAACTTACTCAGTGCATAATGCGTAATTAATGAAATCGATTAAAGTTTCGGCCAAACTGTGCGTCTATGGCTGAACTGTGTGTTTCGAAAACGAGTGTAAAAAGACAACCGAGACGTAAAAACTGCGAGCAATAAAAGCCGTAGCGGTACTTTCACGACGCACGTCGGACAATCGACGTGCCTCCGTTGAAACCGAACACGTCGTTGAGGGTCAGTGATTTTAATAAGAGATCCCTGGAACGCAATTGCAATTTCTCTCTTTGTCTTCCTACCGCGCTTCTTGCTTCTTGTTCCTCACGAGCGCGATTAAACATTAAAGCGCTGGAATAACGATTAGGACCTCGCCTCGGTTGACGCCGAACGGGATCTCATTAAGTCAGTTTCAGTCGACGAATACCGGTGTGTTCGCCCGGTGCCTGACCTCTCAACGCAAGTTACCCGCGATCAAACTCGTTCTCCGATAAGATCATCCGATGGCGTTTACATTCAGAGGAGATGGTGTTCGCGCGCGGCGCAATCATCGAAGAGCTGTTATACAGACACGGACCATTTGTGATCACGCTGCTGTTTTTCCAATGATGAAATATAATAAGGTTGATTATTTTCTGAGAGAGTTCATTACCGAGCAATGTATAATGGCACCTGTTCTAATGAGAAGAAAAACTTAAACCAAACCCCACCGTAATTTACAATTGTACTTTTTATCGAACGTAATTATCTCACTCTCTTTCTCAAAAATGATTATCTCTTCGTTACAGAAAAGTACAGAAGTTTTCGATGGGAGAAAGAGTATCCCATCGCGCGCGTCAGAGTGGTAGCGCGGGAAAGTGCACTTAACGGGGTGCAATTCAGCGCAATATCTTCACGCATGATGGCCATCGGTAATTGCCGTTTTTACGCGCAATCAGAGCATGAATTTATCGGCCGTGTACGGGCGGTTCGATTAGTCGCATTGTCGATTTGCGCGCGCGATGGAAGCGGCCGAACCAAACTTATTAGCTTGCGTTACCTGGACGCGGCTAATTAGAGTCGTTGTGATGTCCGTGACGATCAATGGCCAAGAATCCTGTACTAATTTGTCATCCATGCGCGAGTCCGTAATTTCTACCATAAAATTTTAAAGATCGCCGTAAAGTCACGCCGGTTATTTATGAATTTGCCCCCCGGTAAAAAAAAGGAAAAACGGGAGAATGTGTGCACTGATATGTTAATGCGGCTAATGAAATGCCTTGGGCGCTATACTACAATAAAAATATAAATTAATATACTTGTCCGGTATGAAATTACTTTTTCTAACGATGGCTACACGTACTGACTTATTTGAGAAATGTGTAGTGTATTTTACTCTTTGCCACATTGCGATGTACACGTAAGTTGCACTGTTAAAAATGTGAGACTTTTTAAAAACAAAAAATCGTTTTAATGGTTCGTAATGTTTGTTGTTGTTTTTAGAAGTTGCAATTTATGCTAATTATAATCACATGCTAATTATATTTACGATTCTTTAATCTACAACATTCGCTTTTACATTTTAGTAATATATAAATGCGCTGTTAATCATGATATCGTATAAAGGTCGATAATATACGGCACATAAAGAGCGTAAAATGTAAATGAAATAAAGTGTGTGTGCTATAAATCCTACCCCACATATAATACGTACTTACATTAAACCACACGTCCAAATGTTCCAGATGTGAGCGGAGCATCTCGATCTCTCTTGCGAGAATTAATTTCGCTCGACGGAACGCAGGTCGGGCTCCATTTTGGGCCTACAATGTCACCAGATGAGACGGCGGATTACGTCCGACCGTTTGACCACCCGTCTTCTTTACACGTTATCTCCATTGCATCTTGTTCCATTCTAAAGTAAAGAGGCTAACAGCAACCTCGATCATAATATCTTAAAACCGACCATTAAACGCTCACGTATTTCTTAACGTGCTACCAATCGATATTTGTTCGTGTTTTCAGCTTCGATCGTGCGGCCAGATATATTAAGGATTCTATTAAAAAACCCAAACCCCAAAGACTTCGATGTGTCCGAAGTCTCGCTCCGTCTCTTTTGATCGGTCGACGAACAGGACGAATTCAACACCACGGCGCTTCGATGCGTGTCCGCCACCCAAGTTGTCGGGGCCTGATGCCCGTAAGAGACGAACATGTCCCTTGACAAGTTCGTTCTCGGGACATGCGCGGTGCTGCGTCGAGCCACGACGATTTCTACGGCGCGCATCAACTCCGTAATGAGGGATCGTTAATCAGGAGGAGAGACGGTGGACACAGACCGTGATGAGATGGCAGCGGAATCGGAGTAGGCGAAGAGGCGAACACACGATGACACCTGACACGCGGACTTCTTACAAAGAGATCATTCACGATGATGTGATCCCGCTACTAATTATTAGGTTTCACGTAATGAGGCATCCTCAGAAGATGCCGACGCAGATGCGGATATGCTTTGATCCGCTCGGTCGAAGCCGAAAATGCTTCCCACGCGAATTCATATAATGACGATGGTATATAAAGATTACGTCAACAGGATGTTGTTGGAGTTTTTGATGTATCCATTTGTGAATTCTTTTCGACTCGATGCACAGTGTTCCGTTGATTAGTTAAATAAAATGTTTGTACAAATAAATTTAGAAAAAAAGTTTCTTAAATAATCTTTTAAAAATTTTCTCTGACAATATACGTACAGTGATGAAAGAAGATGATAATGTAACTATTAACACATTTATTGTTACGCCGCGACAAGATGCCATCGAGTCAGTATTAAAAAAAAAAAAAAAACGCTCAGTTAATTTCGCCAACATAATCCCTCGCGTCATCGCGCAACATTGTGTGGGCACGAAAATCCGTCTCGGCTTACGGATCAATTAACTTAACGATCGGCGGGCAAGTCGGCGGCGAGTTAACACGGGGTTTCGCGTTAACACGCCGCTTAGAGCGCCCTCGGAAACCTAACGTCGAGCGCGCATAAAGGAGCATAAACACGGCTCTGTCGACGTCGCGGGTTTATTAACGCCGACAATTATACCGCCGGGGGCTAGGCGTGATTTACAAGGGGAGCTCGTGAAACCTCGCAACCTACGGCCCAGCCCTTTGCTACGTGCGCCACGTACACACTTTTATCGCGAAGTGTAAAAAAAACTTCCTGGAAGGTTCAAGAGATGTTGTGGCGACGAGGTTTGAGTTTCGACCGGTCTAAATTTCGTCGTGGCCGCTCTTCGCACAAGCATATTATAATAAATATGCGACCCAGTCTGACACAACAACATATTACGATTATTGTCGCAGGTGTACGCAGCACGTTGTATAATTTACGATCGACATTACGATCGACTTTACGATCATCGATCTAAATCATTGTGAATGCATTCCGCACTCCTGATCGTCGTCTCGTTTTGCTGCTTCTTGTTATTCCGCATAAATTTTAATCGGAATCTAGGAAAACAGGAGCATTCAGAATGGAAAATTTTATGGTTCATATTTGTAGATCGATTCCTGATCGATAAAATAAATTCTCAACGCGTATAATATATGTTGCGAGAACGCGCGTACTAATCAAAAAGTATCTCATTAATTATTCTTAACTGATTGCTCTCTGTAAATAGTTTTGCGTAATACACGTCGTGCAGAGACACATTTTTCGTCATTTTTGTTGCCACAAACGGCAAGATATGTTTTAATCGTGTATAATCAAAACCGCAGAATGTATATCTGTAACAAATTGCTTCTATATCACGCCCAGAAACACAGCTACCTTTCGTTCCAAGAAGTGAACCGAGCGGACTTGAACTCTGGAAACCGGGGTCCTCTACCTCAGGCCCAGGATTCCCCTAATTTGTTTGAGCGAAACAATATCGAGTTACGACCGATACTATCGCCCGGACACGCACGTGCTACGGTGCACGGAAGGTTCATCGCGGCTCTCTGACGAGCTACCGTGCCGAGCTATCTTTACGAATCTCACCTCGCCGAGAAGAAGAAGAAAAAAAAAACCGCACAGCGGCCGCTGCGAAGACGACTCCCTTCCCCCATGCGAGTTTTAAACATGGTTCCAACGCTGAACGAATTTACGTTGCGCCGCGACTTTCAACGAGAGACGTTGATCCTTCGTTTTGATCTCGCAAGAGAGGAGACAAGGGAAGCCGGTGGTAAAAAAAAAAAAAAAAGCAAACGCTACAAAAAAACGCCCGACTCAAATTTACCCGAACGTATCGCGCATGAGATTTTATACTCGCACCGCCAGAATGCACCTGACTATCGTGTCTCGAAGTTGTTTAGAAATCCAGAAAAAAATTACTAACAGAAAAAAGTGTTCAAAACACGATTTACTTTAGAATTTGATAATAAAACAAAAAAGAAGACTTTGTGTTATATTTTTCGAATACGAAACATTTGAATATTTCTTTACGTTTCTTTTGCAATTTTTGATGACTTAGCAGAATTAGGAAGGAATTCTAAAAAAATTATATCCGTCATGTAATTTAATATCAATTTAAAAGACATTCGCGTTTTTCTACTGCTTTTCTGTAAATAACGAGTCTTTGACAAGCCGACGCGCCACCCAACGCGCGAAATTAGGACCGTATCGAGCAAAAAGTGACTGCAATCCCGCGGTCGACAAGATGTTGCTGCTTAAAATTCCAGGCGCGATTCGCGCGACGCCGCATCAATGATGGATCCACTTTCCTCTCGTTCGCCGTCATCGTCCACCCGATATTCCACTAAAAGAGACGAGGACGAGGGAAGCAACGGTATCGGAGATCTTCGATAGGGGAGACACGAGAAGCTGTCACGCGGTGTTCGCGAAAGTCACTCAATGAAACACCAAAACAGCAAGGCACTGCCTTCCTTTCGCACAACGTCGCTCACCTCTGCCCTTTTTTTCCTCTTCCTCTTCTCGAAAGGCGCGTGGAGGCGAGCGCGTGCGAGGGCCAATCGCATTTATTAAGGCGAGGTGTCACGGAATCGTTACCGCTGTCCGCCTTATAAGCGTACTCACAGCACGGAGGTGTCAGCCACGTCGATCGAGAACATTGGCCGCGCGACGCGTGTCCCCTCGCCCGTGTATCCTAACGAGACAAAATGACACGGGTGCGTTTCTCCTCGGGCATCTCCCGCGCAGGTTTCACAGCCGTGAACGATCTGTCCTTTCAGCCCGATAAATCGGATTCGACGCGCAGCTTCGTTCCTTGGTAACTTTGCAATTTCCCGTGGCGTTAATCCTGTTTTGCGCTATTTGATTTTGATCTCATCTAAATCGCGCATACGTAATACACGTTGGAATAGCTGCACATTTACGGCTGAATCGGGCATATGCGTACGTTTTACATACACGTTATATTGCAACACGGAGTAAAATTGTTAAATAATTCGAAACATAATTGTTCGTCGGTATTTTATCAACAAGTCGAGCGACTTATTAAAAAAATATAATGCAAAGAAATCCCAGCATGAAATGGATCGCGCGCACTTTAACAGATCACGTATCACGTGAAAAAAAAAACAAAATATAAATAGACATTTTGTAGCAAGATATTTGCGAAGCAAAGTCGGTCGCGTAGATTTACGCAGTCGTTAGAAGCTTAATGACCCATTACTGCTTGTCACGCATTCTCTTTCTCTTTCTCTCTCCTTGGTATACTATCTCACAGTAGTAAGTTATTTTATTGTATTTTGCCTTCGAACGCCATTTTCTCTCGGTTGCGGTAATGTTACGCGCGCTTGAAAACTTTGCGCAAATTGCATCTAATGTCGCACTAACTCTCGGAGAGAATGCGACGAAAGCACACAGCGATCTTTTCTCTGGATTTTGTATCCTGAGACGAAAAGAGAGACAGTTTACAGAGATGCGTGTGTTATTCGAAAAAGCTTTTACTACGAAACGTAACTATTATATAATAAATAATGATGTATGTGTGAACAGCTCTAAAAATTTTTAATATTAGCAAAAGGATGTGATTACTGGCTGTTTGAAGCACACAAAACTATTATACAACTATTATATAAATCATCTTTATTGACACAGCTTGATTTATTAGATATTATAAATTCACGTTTACTCATTCTTGTGATTGGATACTAAAACTTGAGCCACAGATATATCATACGTTAATCTCTTTAACTGTTCACACACGAAAGAATTTCAATTTCTATACTTCGAAAAATGTGTCAAGTGAATAATATGCATTTTAACTAATTACATATAAATACATGATCACGCTGTTTTAATCGCGTGTATGGTATAACACAAAAGAGATTTTAAAAAATTGTTAACAAAAAATCTCATGCGGTAGAAAAACAACGAAACCTTATCACGTGTTTGCGTTATCGTAAAAACGGATGGACGACTAACCTGTTTCCGTATTAACGAGCCGGCGCGGATCGCGTTTTATCTCGCGGGCAAAGTGTTTTATTCCCCGGATACGAAACGTGAGAGGAATTCGTGGCTGGAATCAGCCGCGTCGGAGCCCGCGGGACGGACAAAGAGGATCGTGATTCCCGCGTCCGTCAGTTCCCGTATCCTGTCTCCGCGAAAGAAGTGAGATCGCGGGAAGAGGAGGAAGAGGTAAAGGCAGACGCGGGGGAGAAGAAAGAGGAAGGCGTTTGAGGAGCGGAAAGGAGCGAGCGGAGTCGCTCTGAATGGCCTCTCTCCTCTCCGGGTAGCCGGATGCGTCTCGGACGGACATTTCATCTGGCGTAATCCAGTTTATGAAACCCTGGACGCACGCACGCACGCACGATGCGTGTGTGTATGCTCGCCTTCTATTTCGACGGTACGGCGCGAATGGACAGGAAACGGCTCGGCCTGAATGCTCCTGGAATTGGATTAAGAGCATTCTGTGTGTAGTCGCGCTGGCGGCTCCGTGCCGCGCCGGTTTCGTCATGGTTTTGCCAACGCGCAAGACTTATTTCTCGAACGTTACGCCGATTTCCTCGTCGTGGAAAGTCGAAGGATTATCCTTCGAGATCCCCGAAGGACGTACGAGGGATCGGTTAAAAGTCGTCCGGCTTAAGCAACAGATCCATCGCAAACATTGCGAAATCCCGAGTATCCGGTCGGATTTTTCTGGAAGATGATGTACAAGTGCAGCTGCGGTTTACCTGTTCAAACATAGGGATTCGTTTTGATTGATGATCTAACAATCAATTTATTATTGCAAGCGCAATGCGTATCGCGCTATCTTTTATTCTCAAATATAACAAATTTTTGATCTCATTGTGTAACACACATTTATAATTGATATCTAACGAGTATTGTAATTTCACAATTAAATTTTCAAGAATGATCGAACTGAGTTTTTCTTGCACACGTAAATATATAAACGTTATTCGTTAGATTTTCACGATGTTTGATATTGTCTGAGATTTATATCACTCCCGCATATTATGAAATAAACACCATGATCTATGATTCCGCTTACCAGTTTCGCCGGTTTTCCAATTTAGATCACCGCGTTCTTTCACCTTTTCGCACCTATGTTTCCCGTATGTATAAATAACGTCGATATATATATATGTATATATACACTTACAGAATCCAATCAATCGATTAGATATCATAAACAGTTGCTGAGATATTAGTCATGCGATACTTCGATCGAAATAAAGATGTCAAACGTTGCGTTATCAATTTATGCGAAGGAAAATCTGTCTTAAAGGCATTAATTGCGCAATCGGCGGATCTTATTGGATAGAGAAACGCGGAAAGAAACTTCCGCAAAGCAACGCTATATTACTTAATCGCGATTGTCGAGTCGTTCTTAAATTAAAACATCTTTATCAACAGTTTGTAAATATGAAGTATTACTCTCGCTCGTGCAACATTATTTTCCGCTCCGCTCAGTCTTTCAGACGGGAGTATTTATTCGCTAACCGATCCCTTTCCGCATTCGCTCGTCATGATTCTAACGAGGTACCTGCCCCGACTAATTGCGCGATTAGTCTGAATTTGGGCGGAACCGAGCTTCCCTGCTCTCGCAGTTGTAGCGTATGCCTTCATACACCTCAAAGAATGAAAAAAAGCGCAGAAAAGGAAGATAGAGAAGAGAGGGAGAAAGAGAGACGAGAACTGCTAATTAGGCGCCGCGCGCGAATACCGTATCGGGCGCCGTGATTATGGTTAAGCGAAGTCTCGTACCTCGAAAGCGAGAACAGAAGAGAGAGAACGAAAGAGAGAGAGAACGAGAGAGAGAGAGAGAGAAAGGCAGAAGGAGAGAAAAAAAAGAAGAAGAAGGAATACGTGCGCGGCTCATACGTGGGCTTCATTAACGGGCCGTGTTAATTAGTCGCAGATAACCGATCGACCGTAGAGAGTGCGGCAACCCTGCCCCGAGGTCCCTATAGTCGCCACAATTGTACAAACGGTGCTTCATGGAGCTACCGGGCAAAACTCCGCGCGATTCCTGATTTTCATCAGGACCCCTCGTGGCCATGCTCCAAGACAAAAATAAGACCTCCAACAACATTCGATCATTAACTGTTACTAATTAGCGCTATGATGTAATGGCGTCCTTTACACGGACAAGAGTAGGATTCTTCTTTTCCTTATCGACGAGCTAAACAGAGAATCGTGCTGCGCTTCTTGCGCAAAAGATCACGGAGAAGAAATACCGTAAGACATTTGTTCCCCGACAAATTTTTAATAGATCTCTTACCGGGAAAATATTTCAATTACGATACGCGCAAAATAGTTCGCACTTGCGAATTATCGCGAACACAAATATTTAATGGATGTCATTGTGTTAACGATCGTGTGTGTGTGTGAAAAATCGATAATTGACCATTTGTGTATCACATTTGGCGCATTTTATTAGCTAGAATTC
This sequence comes from Pseudomyrmex gracilis, assembly GCF_002006095.1. Taxonomy (NCBI): domain Eukaryota; kingdom Metazoa; phylum Arthropoda; class Insecta; order Hymenoptera; family Formicidae; genus Pseudomyrmex; species Pseudomyrmex gracilis. Next base: position 311,306 of record NW_018020628.1, read on the forward strand.
ATTAGCTGCGGTACAACGCGTCGGAATTACGAGAGTCGTATACCGAGGTGCGGCAAAAAGCGGCTACGGGATAAAGTGCGCTGCCTATGGAATATATGGAACGGGACATTTAACAGCACGTGGTGAGACACGCCTACCGACACAAGGCGGCGCAGGTTGGTCAACCGCCGGCGCAATTAACATTAACCGATCGAGCAAGCTCTCTACGTTAATTAACGAAACGTTGCCCGGTTAAACGTTAAGGTGGAAGCCGACGGTGGCAGCGCGAGTAGACGGCGGTATGCCTTTCGTCTCGTCTCTTTTAGCGCAAACTGTCCCTCCATCAGCGCCGTTTCGCAGGTTTTCAACCTGTCTCGAAGCGTCAGGTATACGCGACAGTGAACGACGACAGCGTCGGCCGCGCTGTACTTCGCGGCACACCGACCGAACCCTTTGCGCGACATACCGCATTTGTTTACTAGAACTGGAAATTCCTTTCCTTCCTTTCGACATCTTTTTACCGCGGAGTTCGAATCGCAGTTGGTGTTATTTTCTTGCTACGTAAAAGTTGTAAAAATTGTCTTTGTGAAAATATAATACTCGAGTTTGTTAAAAATAATATATATAATAAAATAATGTAAAATATATTTCAACAATAGTTTTATTTTATATATATTATTAAAAATGGTAATATCAATTTTTCTAAGAGTATCTGAAGAATAAATCAGTTCTATAAACTCGTATGAGATACGCTTCGAATAAAAGATCGTGGAGAAACGAGCACGGAAAGGAGACAATAGACTGTTCTCTCAATGCGCTAATAAAATCCGAAGTCGGCCGGTACTTGACGAGTTAAATTTCTGGACGCGCACCTACACTTTGCCTTAGAGGTCCCGGGAGAAGTGGTGGGCCCACCCGGGATCGTTTCTTCAATGGAATGGTGGGCGATCCACCGTGAATGGAGGTCATTTACTCGCATTCAACGTTCTCCGACTGTACCGTGGACCTGCCATTGTGCGCAGGAGGACGAAGACTGTACCAGGCCGGAGTCCATGATCCGACAAAGACTCGGATACGTCCGACATGACACTACCGGAGGTGACGTCTATCTCCGCGGTCTCCCTCTTTCATTCTCCGCGCTATCGTTCTGAAAAGATACCTGATGTCTTGTGTCCTCGGATGCTCCTCGGAGAAGTCACTGAGCGCGACAACTTCTATCTCGTGCTTTTGTAGTCCGATTATGTGGTAGTTTCGGTCACTTCCAAAACGACTATATTACGTTTCCAGCTGAATGAGCAGAAATTAAAAGACTCGAGACAGACAGGTCAAAGGTCAAATACCTACTTTTTGTTTGAGAGCAATGTTACATTTCTTTTTCTAATTATCGTAAATCAACACTTTATTCACGATTTATTTATATTGCATCTATACACGTCATTCGTCATTTTCTCAGTTACGTTGCTTCTATTTTTTTCCCCCGTCACAGCCTGTACTAAATTTAGTTTTCTTTCGACTATTTTCTCGTCAATTTTCAAGGTGGATCTTTCATAGATCATTGTGGGTGCGACTAACACATGGCGCGTGTCTAGAGCCATATATAGACCCCCAAAGACACAGTTGAACGAGCGGCACGCCACCTTGCCGATAATATATACCGATTTTTGTGTCTGAAAAGTGGTAGAGGATACCGTCATTCTCTCTAGGACTGACCACCATAGATGCATGTCAGCTTCACAACCGAAAACGAAAGCGGCTCGATAGTCGTTCATTTTTCTGCCGTCGACTTGTCCCACCTGCTGTTGCGGGGGGTGCCTTCCAATTTTCTCCAACTTTTAACGATCATTTAATATTAGGTTTCGTATCTCGAATCGAATGTCTTTGTTTTCACGAAAATTGCAGATCTCGTTCGTTTAAAAAAAAAATTGATGTGTCTCTCAAGCCAACCTCCCTAGCGCAACATAATTAATAAATAGATATTTCCTTTATTTTTCTGTTCTTATTATTTAACAGTCATTAATATATTTCCAATCACCATAATTTTCTCTACAGCGATATTTAACAATCATTAATCGATAGGACGTTAAAGTTTCAGTTAAAAAAAAAAAATTCTACTTCTTTTACAGTATCACAGGAAATATTTGATATATTTATATTTTTTGAAATATTTATATTGAATATTATTGTCGTCAATCTTGTTGCTCTTTTTACGTTACATTTTGTAATGGCCGTGCGTGGTATCGCGAGAATGGTGAATTTCGTGAACGTGTCGCGCAGCCGTGCAAAACGGCCACACACGTCGCTCCCGACGCAGGTTCTCTCGACGAAGGATTTGCCATGAAACGAGCGAGATTGTAAGCGCGAGATTCACAATGAAACGCGCATGAGGAGCCTCGGGGATTTACAGCCTTTTCTTCAGCGAGCGACTCTCCTATGCGCTTGTCTTGAACACGCACAATAGCACGTGTTGCGCGACCGTCGGTGCTTGCCACTTGTTCCTTCGTTGTAGACGCGGTATGGAGAACCAAATGTCTCTCGCTTTTGATTACGCGATATGAGCCAGCGCTTAAACATTGTTGCTCGCGCCCAGCATCATGCATTTCCGACTACTTTGTGCGCATCGCGCGCTATTCAAGTCGCCACGGCTCTTACGCGACGCTGTTCCGAGTTTTACGCTCGGTGTAAGATACAGTTTAAGAACCGCTATGACCTATTGTGACTTCATAAGAACACGCCTTTATCGTTTTTAACGCGCGCTATTTCTCGCAAACATATGTGCGTCGACGCTTGTAACTGCGCGAGCCTGCGTGATTATTACGTGATGGTTTGTGCGTTACGTTCGGCGACCGCGAAGTAGCATTTTTACGTGATGTGATTTCTGACAATCTAATGTTTCTCGCAAATCTCTCTGCGTTAGCATGCAAAGCAATTTTCTTCATGTTCATCCATTGAGCTCGAGCGAGTTTGATTTCTCTAACGATATATCTCTTTAATAATTCCTCGCCCATACCAAGTCTTAAGAAGACTTTTAATGGTGTTGATTATAAGACAGCTTTTTTTAGAAAAGAATCTATTAAATAACATCGCTAATATTTTGTATTGTTTGGCATTTCTGTAATTTGTATTTATATTGAAACAATATCTTCTCATCCCGTTCTAAAAGATAGTTCATTCTGTCACCCGAAAACCTATATCTACCGGCCACTTAATCTTTACGCCGCAACCCCCTGAAGAAGAGAGAAGAATCGGAAGAGGGTGCCGAGGAAGGCCATATGGCATCTTCGGGCGCGTGGCACAAAGAAGAAAGATCGACGTCGTTTTTAATTGCGCCATGTGGCGATCTGAAGATGGGTACAGCGGAAACCCGAGTTCATTTGTAACCGCAACTGTCAAATTTCTACGAGAGATCATTGGTAATAGTATTTCCCCATTTGATTTTCATCGATCAGATGAACGATATGGTAACACGGAGTCAATACTTCAGATGCGTGTCAGCTGTTTTACATTTACGACATGATATCACGGTGACGTTGCATATTTTGACAATTCTCCACGTGTAAACTTTTTTCCGACTTCTCGCGCGTCGCCCACTTTTTTGTAGTAGATAGACGATTTCTTGCTCCGAGCGTCTGCCGCGCACGTTCAGTTTGTAAATTCATCGTATCGAACTGCTTCTGGCAACTTTCGAACTGCGTGGAAGCTCGGTCATGACCTCTCAAACAAAGGGAGGGAGAACGATTGTGGAGTGTATAGCTATCTCCGCGCGTAAAGACCGTTAACTCTGAACGCGCCGCCCGCAGGTACGGCAGTTAGAATAATTTCTACGTTCCTGTTCCAGGAGTGACTGACGACTCCGCCTTCTCGTCCTTTACCTTCCTACCGTTAAGTCGGCGAATATTTCGATAGAAGTGAATGGCGCGCGAACCTGGCCACTTAAGTAATTTTCCGGAACAACCACCTTGCGAATCCTCTCGTGCTCTTAGATATCAATATGTACTTATGTATGGTTTTACCGGTTTCGCAAAATAACTTCGCAAGACCTCGCACAGAAACACTATTCTTCAAAATCTGTAATTATAAATTATAAACAATTACACAACACACATACATATGTACGCACAATGCATCTTATCATCTTTTCTGTACTAAACATTTTCGAGATTCTAGAAATATGTTTTTTTGTATAATGACGTGTATAGAAAATTCTGTCGTATAATCGGTTTCAAAACAGAAAACAGTTTTTCTTCTTTTTCTTAAATAAAAAAAGACTGGAATACACTCTCTAGCGACGTTTCCAGTTTTTAAACTTTGAGTAAAATGTGTGACAAAGGTATCCAAAGATTACAAAAAGCGTAGATTCGTCCAATCGACTCGGCAAGATTTGTCGTCACAAAGACTAGCTGGAGCGTAAAAAGGAAATCTTACGTAAAAATCTTAAAGGATTGCGAAAGCCGTTGCGGTGACAACGAGACAACGTAGATGATCGTCTCGTCGAGGTTTACGGATAAAGGGGCGAGAAGAAAACGAGGAAAAGCGCCAGAAGTTCCGCGGACGGTTCCCATGCAAAGAGTCCATCAACCCCAGCTAGCAAGAAAAAGAAGAAAAAAAAAACATGGATAATAGAAAAAGGTTTTGAGAATTCTGTGGGAAAGAACTGAATGAACGCGCAATACCGCTCCGCTTTTAGTGCTTCAATATTATTCTATAGGATAATAGTCTCGAGACACATCGAAACAGACGATGTGTCTGTAATCTCAAAAAAAAAAATAATTATCTGCTAAAATATTTACTTTAATATTAAAATTATATTGAACTCGTCAAAATCACGTTTTTTTTTTAACACAAGGCATTCGAGTTCTTTATTCAGCGCACGGTTCGCAAGGCAAAACCCACAAAAAGACCGTCGACAATTCGCCTGGCCGCGTGGAATGGCCGATAGCGCGCAATTTCGAATTCCTCAAGGCTTAAAGGACCTCGGGGATCAGGTGTGGTCGATCTCTTTGGGTGCTCTTCGCATAGGTGTCGCCGCGCCGTCACGTATCCGAAACGACAAAGGGTCCGTATCCGCGTAAAGCGAACTCGTCCGCGCGATAGACGACGCGGCGGCGAAACTTCACAGGCTTCGAAACGTGGGCTCTGAAACGGGGCCAGGTTCTCGAGGACCGCGGCGCGCGGTAGGGGGGAAAGTAGACGACCGTTCCTCGCCGCGCGACTCACGCGGTGCGTGCAACGAGAAAGAAAAAACTTGTCAACAAGCAGGATCCGAGTAAAAAGTGCATTGTATGAAGGAAAGTGGGGTGAGAAGAGTGACGTGGTGGGATGGTAAAAGAGAAGGGAAACACTCTCCGGTCGGAGACGAGAGAGATTAGCAGCAGGACCCTCTGCGTCTGTAAAAAAAAGCGGTCTACTGGCGAAATAATACCAAGATACACCGGAGCCTCGTTGCCAGGAATGTGAGACGTTTCTGCCTTAAATATGCCGACTCTCGGGGCACCGTACAAATTTGCTCGGCGGTCGTAAAAAGTGGATGCCGCGCCTGAGCTTAAGGAGAACGACATTGTATGCGCGAATATCGTTTCCGTTTAATAGCACATTTGCAAAGTTTTAATAGTGACTAGGTTTTAATGTGTGTATCTCGTTATAAGAAAATTGTCTTTCAAAACCATCCGTTCCGTTAGTTAAATCTATTATCGAGCGATAGTAACAATATGTTATTTTAGATGTTGAAAAAGAATTTTTGTTATATTTTTTAGAGAATGTCGACCAAACTATTCGATTCTTAAGATCCTGAATAAGATTTTAAAAAAATGTTTATATGGCATGATGATTGATCCGACGATTTGTCATTGAAAAAATAAACATACGCAATCAAAAGGTGGTTGACAACGTCAACAGTCTGTTACAGCACACGCCAAACATCGAAAACAAACCATTTATTCCTTTATAAAACTCTGTACAACAAAACTCCATTCAGAAAAGAACCAGAATCTATTATTTGAGCTAGTTGACAAACGCCGTATCAAAAGGAAAATCGCTTCTATGTACAGAGCTCGCAGAGAGCGACCTTTCTCGGGAGAATAGAAACTTTGAAATAAACAGTAAATCTTCAAAAGCAATGATGTGAGCCGCGTTAAAAAAAAAAAAAAAAAAGAGTACGTGGGAGAGATGAAAATAGAAATGTCTCTCAAAAATATAAACCTGATAAAATCAACAAGAACCACGCAGAGAGTGAGATAATTTTCGATATCTCGTGACGACATGCACACACAATCCGTCCGAAAGCCCGGAGAAAACTTCCTTCTCCATATTCTCAATGGAAAATATTCGACCGAGTGGTCGATGCCAGTATATAAATGGGTTCGTGTAGATACAGGGAAATTCTATGGAAACGTAAGGTGCAGAGCATTGTCGCGCAGGTATGAATGAGCGAAAGAATGGAACCTGAAAACAAGTGTACCGCTCCACAATGTCGAGAATGCGCGGAATTCTAAGTGATTTATGGTCTCGGTCTCGGTGGATTTTTTTTTTTGGAGAAGATCGAAGGACGAACCAATGACGCCTAACCGATTACGATTTATAAATCGGCGAACGATCAATAATTACATACAACGCGTTGTGGCTGCGGGCTCGAAACGCACCTGGCGCGTAAATTTCAGACCTGAGATCGCGTAATTGAGTTCAATTGATTTTTTGTGTGCAATAAATTCGCATTACAACAATCTTTCTTCTTCTTATTTTTGTTTGTTTCTCATAGGTCCAATAATATAATGAAAATGTAAACACGATACATATTTTTAAAATAATCTCAAGGAGACGAGATTAATAAAAGTATGCGTATATATGTATATATATTTTACCCTTCTGTAGAAATAAGATCAATGCAACGCATATTTTAATTAGTTCCCCTGAAGAAACAGTTGGGATAGTTAGCACGTACCAATAAACCGGTTACGTCTCGATATTCGCACATGAGTTCGAGTTTACTAACACTAGAAACGTTCCCCTTACGGCCTTGTGGTGCCAATTACCGATTTGCACGTGAATACATAAATCGTAATTCGTTAATTCGCGCGAGGCGACTTCTCCCGGCTAGCGGGATTCGATATGCCAATGTCGAAATCTGCCCCCGGGCGCGATGCTATTCATTCGGCTCGAGAAACTCATACCGACCATTGTTTGTGAGTTATGTTCTCGTAACGAGAAACGAGGCTTCGGCGCGGTCCGTCGCTCTTTAACAGTTGCCAATTCGTCCGTCTTCGAGATATCGGCTTTGCTCGCGATGATGCGCGTCGCGAGAAAGCATTTTCTTTCGTCGTCGCGAGCAAAATTGCGGACGAGAAGCTGTCTTTTTAATATTTTCAGCGATTTTTGTTATTACGACGACTTGCAGTGAGAAATGTTCTCTCTCCGCTGAATCTTTTCTATGTCACTTTCGACACGCGCAACATTTCGAATTCCCAAACATAACACGTTAAAGATTGATAGTTATTCAAACCCGCCCTATTTTCTATAGTGTGCACCGTGCGCACATGCCGAACAATGCGTTTTCGAGCAGAAAAACGGGAAAGAAGAGAGATTATTTCGGACGGAGCAGGTTAAATTTAAGATACTCCAGAGAAATTCCATAAAGTAATCCGACTTTGGCAGCGGATCGCGCGCACAGTCCACGAAACCTGCGAATGTGTAAGAAGCGAATAATGGTCTCATTCATCGAAGTAACGAAAACCTCTGAGCGTGTAGCACCATCGCCGATCCGATCGTCCGTGGTTTATAAAGGCATTGTGCCGATTCCACTATATCCACTCGAAAGAAATGGCATTCCATTCTGCGGTAATCTTTGTCAAGATTCAACCAAACAGTAATCAGAAAATTGAATATATGTTTGTTATCTATGTGTGATATGTAATGTGATATACATAAAAAAAAGTAATAAAATAAACAGTAAATAATAAAGATTTTTGTTGGTTACAATTTACTATGCGACTAATAAGAAAATACAGTCGAAAGAGACGAAGAAACGCTACTTACACTTAGTTTGGTATAAGACAAAAGTTCGATGAAATTCGGGAAATAGATTTCAAGATTTCGAAACACAACAGAAGAGCGTATCGCTGGTTTAATCTCCGCGCGATTGTGGAGCAGCAGTTAAAAAGAAACGACGAAGAAAAGCGATTTTTGGACGAAGGCGGCGCAGGACGTAAAACTCTCGTTGGAACTGCGTAGAATTTAGAAACCAGATCGACACCGAGGTCGATGATGAATAGACCGATTCGTGAAGCGGGAAGTGCGGTAGTGCGGGAAGGGAAAAAAGGGAGTCGCGCGATCATTGAGACGACCTCACGTGTGTACATGCGTGTGAGACGTGCGACTGTGCGACGAAGGTCCGACACGATAAATCTTGGACCTCGAACCCTGTTTTCGTGCCTGCGCACTCGAGCGTGCCGGCTAAAAATCTCTCTCTCTCTTTCTCTCTCTCTCTTTCTCTCTTTCTGAGATACAAAGGATTTTATAAAGTGGGTGAAACTTATAAAGTGACCTTTTATGACGTCCGTGAATGAGAATGTCACCCAAACTCTCGGATTTTCCAAATTTTATTATGCTCCTACTCTTGCTGCGCTCGCGTGTGAACCTGCGAAGTAATTCGAAACGAGATCAATTTTTGTTGGGATATTCGATAAAATATTCTAATTCATGGGAATCACGGGGATTACAGAAATTTCAAACAAACTGAAGATATTTATCGTATTTAAAAATATATGTAAAAAACTGATCTAAATTAAACATTATATTCATTCAAAATTGAAATTAAATTCCATGTTTCGGATAAGATATTGACAAGAATACTTTCACTTAGATAGATTTCATTCAGGTAGGCCTCAATTTATGTCAATATATCAATCATGTATATTTCTGATCGAAAAAAAAAAAAAAAAAACAAGTACACGTCTAGACTTTGGACAGAACAAGTTTTTGCTACCGAATATCATTATAGTCTGACTATCGATATTTTAAGCACCTTGTTCACGGCCACTTGATGAGATATTCGGTTATTCAAGATCCTGTTCCATATAAGATGCACGCGAAGGATAATTCTAATGACGCTAAATCAGTCAATCGAGAGCACGATCGAACCGGTCGCGGAACACGTGCTTCTACTTCTGAGAAACATTTTCATTCGGATTTCGTGCGCCTCTCGGAAGCGCGTCTACTACTAATGCATCGCCATTTTCTGATAAGCCGCAGTAGATAAAATGTAAATTTCTACGGTGGAGTTTGTGAAGCCGAAGAAGATTAAAAGCTTGTTGCAAATTTGTTGCTAACTATGCTCCGATAAGCAGCGCTATAACGGACGTTCGATATGCGGAATCGTCCGCTTTCCTGTAGAGCAGGAAGTAACCTAGGAAACCGGTATTTTAAGCTTTCTTCCTATGTACCGATACGCAGTAAAGTAAAGAAAAATGTTGCAAAACCATAGGTAATGAAGATATAAATCACAGGAGTTATAAATACAACATCTATATATTAACGTATAAATTATATTCGCTTCGCAAAAAAAATTTTCACCGACTTATATTGTTTGTGGGACACAATAATAACTCTCTGCGGAGATCGTGATGAGCGGAATCGGATCCAAAAAGGTTAAGCAGAAGAGCTCGCGGGATCTGCGATTTGTGCAGGTGAAACGGATCGTGAGGAATTGTGTTCTCGGAGTATTCGAGAATAACGGACTAGCCAATGACATCTCTTCGATCTCCACGGAATGACGTGACCTCTGATCGGTCATCGGAGACGATCCCAGATCGGTCTATCTCTCGTAGTCGGTTGATCTCATCCGATCGTTGTTCTCATGCTGGCGCTCAGAACGCGAACCGATGTGCGAAACTTTTCATGTCGGTTGTTTAGTGGATAGTTAATGGCCGATTCGACAAAACGAGAAAATCGTCCTGTAATTACTAGAAAAGATTACGATCCCGTAAACTAACGTATAAATTAAGAAACTAGCGATCAATGATATTTTTGAATAATAATTCGTCTTCTCGTAAAAATCATTCAAAGTTACATATATGTTGCAATGTAAAATTTTTTAAAAACCGATGATCAATCGAGTCGCCGTTGGCGACACTTCAACAATAGCGAGTTTGAGCTACTTCCAACAACGGCTTCCGACTCTCCTGAATTTTCCTCCCGCGCTTAACAATAATCGCTGATACGAGTTGCAACACGCCCGCGAGCGACGCGATCATAAAACCCGTATAAGTGATCGTAACCGGAAAACGAAGAAGAAGTACCGCGAGGCCGTGCCGTACCTACCCTACCCTGCCTTAGAATCGACCGCGAGAGCCCGATGTGGAAACCGTTTCCGGGTAGAAGGATCCACTGGTGCGGTTAGCACGATGCCCCAAAGCGGGTTGACCTCGAGAGACCGTAGGTCCAAGACGGTCGAAGCCAAGACCATCGTCTCTCTAATCTCGTTCCTCGCGTGTCTGTATGTGTGTTCACCATCATGAAACGAGAATCGAGGGAGAAACCGTGGAAGAAGAGCCGCAACCAAGAGAGACGCTAAGGTACAAGACGATGAAGAGGAAGGAGATGGTGGAGCCACGAGGAGCGAGCATCTAGATCATCGTCGTCCACTCCACTCGGATCGAAGACTCGAAAAATGGCCGCGGGTCGGTTTCCGGGTCACGCGTCCGTCGAGACGCTCTCTGAGCATCAAGTGTCATTACCATTGCTTCTCGACTCGATGCTTCGGGGATGCGCCTACCCGCAGCGAGATTCACTTCTCGAGAAAACGAGCACCGCTACGGCCACTGGGACAAGTACGGATGTGGAGCAGCCAAGTGTTCCCAGTCACGCCCCGCGACGATGTTGCCTGCGACGAAGCGTTAATGTAAAAGGTTACTTGGACTTCCGCCTTCAGTAAGTACCGAACAATGTTCTATAGTTTATTCTAAAATAAAGTAAAAAACTAATTGAAAATTAAATAATATTAATTATTAATTTTGAGAAAAAACTTATGTTTCATTATTTAATAAATATTTTTTTTTACGCGTTATTATTGTGTCAAATACAAATCTTTGAAAACCACTGCTATGGACTTTGTATTTAATTACACCAAATCCTTTCGTCTCGATTATATCCACGTGCTCGTGTCCACCTCGCGGAGTCAGCTTCTTCAGGATAAAAAATGATCGAGCCGCGCCTCCGTGCAAGATGATCATCCCGATATACCTGCCCCGCACACTACTTCCTTCCTCAATTGCCGTGGCAATCGGACCGCGATTTCTGTACCCTCCCATGGACACAGCGGGCAATTAGTTCGTCGAGCGTGTATCGGAGTGTATCGACCGATCGCCACGGCGTCCTGCTGCCGTTCGTGATTTATGCCGCATTGTCTTCTGGCCTACGGCAGCGGTCCTACGATCCCGACCGTTTAAATCCATCCGTCGCTTATATATCCATTCCTTTTCCTCGTCTCTCGCTTCCATTTCTTCCTAGAAATCGGCATCACATCTTCGAGAATTCTCCCGAAAGATTCGTGCGTGTGATCATCAGGAGGCGATCCGTCTCCTCATCTTCCCGCGCGTGCTCGGAATTGTCGAGCCGTGCGATCGTCACGGCTGTGGTCTCATTAATCGTCTGATGTCTCTCTTAATTGCTCGTTCCCTTTTGTTGTTTTTATTTGTTGGCGGCCCCTCTCTCTTTGGTAAGTTCGCGCAATTTTTGCCGCTGCTACTTTGCAATGGGAAAGATTTTGCGCACGCAAACAAAAATCTCGGGAAGTCAGTTACATCGACTACGCCGCTACGCAATGCGGCTCTAAATCACATTATCCTTGATACTTCGCGGATGGAGGCCGGTCTGAGCAATGAATAGACGACCGGTGCTATGTAGTTTAAGCGCCGTAAGTGTCGTAAACACTGTGATCACGCATCGCGTGCGCTACGCGGAAGAGCGAGAGCGCATTGTCGGAGCGTTTTCCCGTGTGATGGATGTGCCGGGGTGCCGAGGTGAGATTTGTGCGTTTCAGCGAATTAAAAAAAAAAAAAACGCCATCTCTCGCACAATAATCATGATTAATAGGGTAATTTTCGCGTAAAACCAAATATCAGATATCACGATACATAATATTATCGCAGCTATATAGAGTATAAATGATCTCGCATCGTTGTGACGAAGTAGAACGGAACATTGTGCGCGTAATCTTGTTTAAAAAAAAAAAAAAAAAAGTGTTCCTCTATACGTATAATTTTCGGAATCTACTTGTGTATGCAGAAAAAATAGCCGCAGTACTTTTACGTGTCGTCGCACGTAAGGCTTATATTTAATAACCTTTGCATTCACGATTGTAATATGGGCTGTTCGCGAAGGAAGTGTTCTCTCACGTGTCACTGCGCCGCGTGGTCATATATTTCCCAGCAACGCGAACGCCGACTCCCTTACATCCGTACGCCGGCCGTGTATCGATCTCTTCTCACAAGTGATCGATGGGGAGATCCGAGTCTACGCTCTCGTCGATCGTCACCGTCGTCGATATCGTCGTTGTTACCCGATGATTTAAGTTCTTAACCCGAGACTCCTGCTGTCAGGCGCGGCGCAAACGACGTTCCCACTTCCACGCGACTAGCACAGTCTGCGTCCTGTTTCTTTCCTCTCTCTCTCTCTTTCTCTCTCTCTTTCTCTTTCTCTCCCTTTTATGTTTATTTTTTTTTTCTCCTTTCCGAGTAACGATTGTTTCGAAAGATCGGTATTGGCGTGAATGTCATATGTACAACTCGCGCAATGTATGGGCGTTTCGCACAAATGTATTCGCTTTCTATAAATCGAATGTCGGCACATTGCCCAATCCATTTTCGCACAGACAGTCGCTTCAATTATACTTCAAGTCGCGTATTCTTATGATTATGAAAGAATATCGCTCTAGAAATCGGCTTGAATAAAACATTCATTCTGAAACGGTTCAATTGATAAATGATTTACAACCGCACACAAATGTGCGCGATTAAATCCCGTACAAGAGGAATTAAATTTCGAACATCTCGCGGTAATCTTACGCTGATCTCAATCGAAAATGAACAGCCGGCAATATCCTCATCTCTCAGTTATCATTTCATTCTCCTCAGAACTTTCGTCCCGAATTTGCTCAGTCGCGCCAGCGATCACGCACAAAATCACTCGACACACGCGAGATCACGATAATGTTGTTCCACGAATCTACCAGAAGCAGATCTCGCGCAGAGCTCGCGATTGGCGGGATCATATTGTACGTACACGTCGGGAAGTTCTGTGCGCGCAAAGAAAGAGCGGCAAAGACGGAAAGAAGAAAGCTGCTCAACGTTTTATACGTATTCGCGATTGCGAGGAACGAGAGGAGATTGCCGCGGGGCCGACGGAGAGAGAAAGAGATAGAGAGAGAGAGAGATCTGCTGATTTACACACATTCGGGATTTCTTCAGATTGTACCTGTTGGCATCGGTTAGAGGGAAAGAGCAACTTACTTTATTGAATTGGGTTACATGATTTACGCGCGCGCGATACTGCCTTCCGATCTCGCTCGATCATCGCTTCCTATCGGGGTTGACTCGTAACGCTTAACCCCTTTCAAGCTCACGCCGCTCGCTTATTGCGAACTTGCCTTGTGTTTCTGTCCGATAACAAATTCGCGACAGGTGTCGACGTCGATAGGATTTGTTAGAGCGGTAAGTTAAATCATAAATCGATTATCGAACGGGGAGTGCGAACAAGAAATGCGATGTAAACTTTATTTTGTATATAAATGGAATAGAAAGTAAATTTGTGACATATGTATCGACATCGAGCAATCGTTACACATATATATATAAGAATCTTGAGCGACCAATAAGTGTTAGTTTCTCTAGAAAGCGATGGAATGTAATTTAATGATGGGTTGAGAAATCTATCGTCAGAACGAGCAGTTCGCGTTTACCAAAAGATATTAGCGATAACGTGTGTAGCTTCAACCTGTTGCGCGAGCGATATTACCGCGGATTGATATAGTGCTGTGTCGCGGTAAATATGTGTTGCTCCGTTATACCGATTCAGCTTAATGACATCGGACGGTAATGGCATGATAATCACGACTACTATTAAATACACCGATGCGATATTTGTTCTCGGATTCATGAAATGATATTGTGATGGATTTAACTAGCAATGGACTTGACACTCTGCTGTGCGCCGTGCTTCAAGTCATTAAAATTACTACGAAATATGATTGGGATATAAATATACATATAGTTCTCCAGTCCGTGTGTCGTGCTTGCGATATTTAATTAACAACATTAATAAATTTTATCGTTTCGTTACACATGAAGAATAGCGCGTTAGGAAATGGTACGTGATCTTGGATTTTTTGCGATCTCACTAATCTACTTCTTAAATGAAAAAGCGTCTCGATAAATGATATTTCATTACTTCATGAGACATTAACGTTTGGAGATAACACCGCGCTATGCCACATAAAAGCAATTCCGTGAGGCCAAATGATAAACAGGCAGTGAAATCTCGTTGTCAGCGCGCTTGACTGTAACACAATTATACGATTCGCTCAAAGCCAGGATGCGGAGCACGCGTTTTGCCCGTTCGTACGTCAATAAAATCAGCGGGTGTGGCTAAGCTCATTGGCAGACTCGTTCAGAGCCATTCGGGCATCGTGAATGCAGGAAGAGAGTATCGTAAAACTAGAGAGAGCGACGGTTCGTTTGTAGACCGAGCGCACAGGAAAAGTTCCGGGGTATCGTCGATCCGCTCGTAGATCATTCGACTGCGTAGGAGAAATCTGGATGGCTCTGTGATAATCATCAATCGCCGTCCGGAATGTCAGTAAATTATGGCAATTTGATACGAAGCTCGTATCAACAGTGATCAATCTTCACCACGGTGTTTAACTCGTGTCTGGACGAAATGTTAAATTGGAGCAATTAAATTCGACACATTCGATAACGAGACTATTGCGCATAACCCGTCCTCTCCCGTCTCCCGGTGATCAAGACGCAATTAGGATCAACGATATTAAATATTTGAATCTCGGTTGCATAAAGAATTGGGCAATTCGACGTAACGTTTCAGATGCGCGCGGCACGCCAATTCCGAACGATCTCGAAATCATGATCTATCAAAGATAACCAGTTTAAGTGCGTTAACCGCTCTCGGCGCATTCACGTCGTTGAGTGATGGTTGGAGCCTAGGGCCGAGCATTGGAGCTCGTGTACCATAAAATCACTTCACTATATCAATCCGCTTATTGCCTCGTCATATATGGCCTTTGTATCGCAATAAGTCGAGGGCGAGGTGGTATACAAGAGTGTCACCTCCTCTTCCTTCTATCCGCGTCACAATAAATAGCGGCGTGAATCTCAGACAGACCTTTATGCCGAACATGTGTCGGATATTCTGACGTTTGTAGCGCGGTTTATATTGTGTCCGTTTTATGCAACTTGACGCTATCAACATAAAAGATTTAATCGGAAACGAATATATTTATAAAATGTGTATTGTATTGAAATTGTAAACATTTCGACCGGACCACGCGGAGTTTCAATTAACGTATGCGTAAATATATATATATATTATGAATACGCTATAGAAGTTTCCTCTGAATATTTTTTTCTTACGTAAAAGTTGCGCGGGCGTTATCTTTCGCACTTCTATCGCCGACCACTCTCGCAACAATGTCGACGATGAATTATATAACGCACCGTTACCCAGAATCCTTGGATGAATGCAATTGCAACGCAAGCGAGCATTCACAATCATACCGATGGTTGTAATTATTGTCTCGTAACTATATGAAGTTCCTCAATGGTAATTTATACTCGAGTGAGGTCTACGACAGTGAAATTAGCTAATATAATCATATCCCATATACTCAACTAGTACGTACGGTTGCATGAAAGTCTATCTTTCTAGAATTCTATTTCCGCATGAGAAAATGCCTTTGCAAGGAGATAATCAGGATAGAAATTCGAAAAAAAAAAAAAAAAAAAGAAACTTCCACGACATCAGATGTGAGGAAAGTGATAGTAGGCACATTAGTAGGTTGTTAACATTATATCGCGCGCCCCGATCTTATCACGTGCTATGTACAATCTTTCGCCATCGCCAACTAAATTATCAATAAATTACCAAAGAAATTTTTCAAATGACGCTTTAGAAGAACTTATATACAAAACTATTTTCTCCCGAATTATACCGAGCAAATATCGATGACGGCGCGAGACGCGAAGTTCTTCTGCGTTATTAGAAATTACGCGGCGACGCGTCTCTCGCGAGAGCGGAAGAGCGGTAACGCGATTTAACAGTGATTTAATAAGTGGACGCTGGTACGCGGTACGCGGTCGCCTCTCGACGTCTCCCCCGCCCGAAGTTGCTTCCACGATCAGGCTCCGCGCGTTATCTCTTTACCTTTTTCCGTGGTCCTTCTTCTTACCCGACGAAGCGATTCCTCCCGGTAGAGAGCTCCGCTGGATGCCGTCTCAGTGGCGCCACGCATTCCCACCCACACTTTCACATCGCGCCGGAGGAAGATTGCACGCACGCACGCACACACGCGATCGCGCGATTGCCGCGCAAGTGCAACGCGTGCATCACGCGTACATCGACGATGATGTCAGGGGAATTTGCACCTGGCGGTACGCGCATGTACGCGCGCCGGCCAGATCGTACACTATATTCGTTGCCACGACGAGGAGGAGGAAGAAGATACGTCGGATTCCACGCCGTTAGAAAGTGCGCGGTACACCCACACGGATGAGCACAGACATACGCGAAATCCTGCGGGCGATGGAAAGTCCTCGGCAACGTACGACTACATCTCACTTCGAGAGAGGTGACGGCGAATAATTATCGTCGCTGGTTTACGGCCACACGTCGGTATTGCCGTTTCCACGATAAGACTAAGTATAGAAAATAAAATACGCGCATCCCGATATGTGCATGTATATACATGGAAGCTACGGAGATTCCAATATCCGAACGGTGATAACTGACTAATTTCTTCGATTCTATTAAAAACAGAAATCTCAGTCGTAAATTAACTTTCAATGGTATTCGATTTCGAACTGCCGCACGGCAGCTAATTACGTTGTAGCGTATCCTAGTTTCGTGTCGTAACTTTTTAACGCGAAGTATCGGGAAGTAAGCAATTTCACGTGAGATTTTTTTACGAAGCAAAATCGGAGTTGTTTCAGTGATCTTAAACTTTCTTAAAGTAACGTAGTTAACATTGCGTATTCTTCCTGCACGCAATCCTGTTACGACAGTCTCGCGCGGTATCTCTGACCCATTGTCCCAAAGAGAAATAGAAATACCTTGCAAACCGTATGTTTAAGTAGTGTTGTCAGGCACCGTTAGTGCTCGCGCAATCGCACGAACAATTTGTTTTATGATCTTATTGTGCGGTTTGATAAATCGCTAATCTCAATATTCCGCAAACGAAGCGTAGCTAAATTCCAATTTGATGCACAGGAACGTGAGAAAGGGTAAGGAGTAGGTGAGCGTGAGCGCAGGTTGATCAATCTGGCAGATGGGTTACGTGCTTCTCCGGGGCGGCATCAGCGGGGCCTTAAGAGGCCTCGGAGAGGCTACTGAATTACTGACAGCCAAATAACAGGCCGATCCGCGGCGCGATGTTCCACTCGTTGTCGGTACCCTTTCTCTTCTTCTTTCCCGCACGACTGAGCAGTGCATCTCAGGCCCGCACCGCCGGGCTGTCCCAATATGGGCCAACATATTATGCATATCGGCCATCGTGGTTCTTATCTAAACGACGTAAGTACAGGCGCGTCCCTTTGGAGAAGCCGACTGCGAATGTTGCTCGTGTCCCGAGCAACCGCCGCTCGTCGGGCCAACTTGATTAGGCGGGAATCCCGTCTTGATGCCCCTGCGAAACGAAATACCTCAACGACGCGAGATTCTCGGCGACTACCGATTGATGTAACATATATTGTGTTTCTCTCCATTAATATCGAAAAAAATATCATTCGCCGACTGTTTTAAAAATACACCATGCAAAAAAAAAAAAAAAAGAAAGACGCGGATTTTATATAAAGTATTAAATCCGCGCTTGATTATAAACAGCTGTAACGCAACGCCGCCGATATATATAGGCGCCTATTCATTATCTCCGCTTCAAAAGGCTTTTAAAGGGAAGTTACGTAAAACACGTATTATACGCGTGAATACGATTAATTGCCACGATTTGTTCCATCCACTTTAATGTATGTTCATATAATCACTGTCGTTTGTTCCTTTCTCCTGCAGCCGCGCCCGAATTCGTCGTCTCCTTACTTAACATTGTGCACGTACCTGCAGAAATCGATCGGCGCGTCGATCTTGAACCGGCACGTCTAAGCCGAACGCCTCGTATACGGTGCGCTCGTTAGTATCACCTCTAGCTCAATAATTACAACCGCGCGTTATTTTTCCACGGCGATCCGATAAGATCCGGCGGCGCAGAGGTCGCGCAGAGACACAATCTATAATTACATCGGTGCGCGCCGACTGGTGCACGTATACGATCGCATTGCTTGTTAACACAGACTCGCACAATCAGCCCTCTGCTGTCCTTTTTGTTTGAGAATTATGGGAGTACTGAAGGATGCCTTGGCCTCTGCTTTGAGTTGGCGTGCAAAATAGATATATCCTTGTCTTTCGAAGAAAAATGATCGTGTTCGCTTATTTGTCTGCTGTACTCTCGAACATCTCAATGTTCCGCAGAAATATATTACATGTTGCAGCGTTATAAAGCGTTACGAAGGAACACTGTGCCGTTCAAGCAAAGCAACAAACTGCGTTTTGATACAATTTAACTTGACAAATATGTCCGATAATACCTTATCCGGCGGCTTTCTCGATATGTTTCCCCGTGGGAAAACGTGCGACGCAGCCGACACGTGCCTGGCTGGTATCTTCGATACCAGAACGATCCAGATGCGAAGGATAAACATTAATTTGTTGCCCGTCGAATACGATCGAGCCACAGGGGAGTTTAAGCGAGTATGGCAGCCTGTCGTGTCGCAGTTAGTCAACGATGAAGTCGGGACCACCCCGGTTCGTCCGGGTCGTCCTCTCGCTCTTTCGTCTCGATGCAGCGACCTCCGCAGTCCGCACTTCTCCGCCCTTCGTCGCTATTCGCTCTCTTCTCGCATTCTTTATGCGCGTCTTTCTCTTTCTCTCTCTCTTTCTTTCTTTATGTGATTCATAGACTTGGCTTTATACGAGATCAACTACATATGTAAAAGACATCTTTCATAGTGTGAAAAAAAAAAAAACATGAGAATTACAGAGATGTGATGGTTTTTAAGTGGTGTCAAAGATATTCGCGTTTATACGGAAGACGTATTTCACACGACGTGTAACAATAAAAATAGGAATCGTATGAACTTAACAACTGCGTTTTACACTCTTTACACAAAGAACAGAGAAATGATCAATTGCACGATCTCCCAACGCACTTTCGCGAACATTCGACGCACGGATTCCAATCATCTTACATCGACGTTTTCCTTGATCAATGTACCAAAGCCGTCTCTCTTGTCTCACGATCCTGAATTTGCGTAATCGTCGCGAGAAAGCGCGAGAAGAACATTGTCATCCTATCGGGTTAATGCATTCCACGTACTCGAGCAGCAGCCTTGATATTTCACCCGCCGTTCTAGGATGACCAGGCTGTTTTTCGCGTTGTTCCGCACAAGATATCACGCGCGAGTATGTTGCGAGCGAACACCCATATCTCAGGTTCAGATGCTGGGCGGGTGCGTGACGAATCTCAATCGTGTGAATCCCATCGATTCACTCGATTCAAATGCATTGGCCGATTAGTGACGGTTAACCGTCGCTTGAATGGCGAGAGACAAACGAGATGTCACGATTGCAAGGTACCGCTGACTAGGATTTTACTGCTGTTTGTATTGTCGACGAGATCTGCTGAAGATTCCGACTTCACGCATAATAATCTTCACATTATTAAAGAGCGATAATAAATGTATTTATCACCAGATCTGTACCTACACAAGTTTGAAGAATTTATCACACGCGTTTTTTGTTCCCAATAGGAATATAAATTTCCTGTTCCTTGAGATTATATTTCAATTAAAAGATGCGTAATTTTTATCTTCCGATACACTCACAGAATCTTCTGGCGATCAACGTTCGCAACAATGTTATTCGACGAGTCGTAGCCGTCGTGTGATGTTACGTCGCGCCGTTTCCCGCATTGAGAATATGATCATGTCAGAATAACCGAGTGTGTATAAGCGGCTAAAGTAGCAGTCGGCAAGAAGATAACATAAAAGCGAGAGACAGACGCGGCTTAAAACATCCGATAAGAAGCACGCGCGCGATTTCATAAAGAAGATAGCGGCTGAGAGTAGAGCTAATTAAGCGATACAATCCTCGCATTCTAAGGGCCGTCTTAAGGCTAACGTCAAACGCACGTGGAAGATACTTAAGATATCGTCGAGCATCGACTTGCCTAATTATCTGTGACACTTTTGTGCGCCGCACTTACGGCTCGAAATTTCGATGTATCACGATCATATATTTGCTTTCATGTGGGGAATAGCGCGTTGTATTGCGGGATTTTTGTTCTCTTCAAAAATTGATCTTATTTTATATCAACTTTCGCGTTTATATCCAAAAATATTTGCTTACAAAAGAGTAAATCTGTGTAAAGTAAAATGCTAAATTAATTGAACGCTAATATTCTTCTAATATTTGGTATCGTCGAAGTAATCGCGCCACGCCCTGATCACATGCGCGTATAATGCGTGTTGCGTTACACGTCGTCTTGGGTCTGAATAAGAACGTTCACCAGTGATACAGGGTAGATAGGTAGAGTTGGTGTTCCTGGCTGGTCGGAGCGCGGCGCGGACAGGTCCGCCGCAGCCAGAAGTTGATCCACGATTATGGCTTCGTGCACGCCCTTGTTCCTTCGATCTTACCTGATAACCGAGGCACTCGGTGCAAGAGTCTCAACCGTGAAACAGTTTTCGGCCGGAATCGTTTTCGTTGTCGACACGACACGGCCAACCTCCCTCGACATGGAATGTTTGTCTTGCGTTACTCCCGTAGACAACCCGCTGAGTCGCTGAATTCCTCAGCAAGTGATTCCGGCGAACTGGATAACAAACGGCGTCCCGAACATCAGGTCGGGAAGCTACTCGCTCCGAAAGTTACATTTTTTTTTTTTTGATATATCAAGTTAAAGATTTTATTTTATTTAAAAAATTGAAAAATGTAACTAAATGTTTTAATGACGAAAATTCGCAATTTGCAGAAACAAGCAAAATAAATAAACTGATTCAATAGATTCTGATAATACAAGATCAAACATTGTTTAATCGGGGAATATGTTACATAGATATTCATGTACTACAATATAAAAGTTTTCCGAGATCAGACTGGTTTCGAAATGCTATCGCGTGAAATTATACGTTGCTTTGATTATAGATTGCAAGATTATCACAATTACCCTATCTATACGCGGATAATATCTGTTATGAGCGGCGAGCTGTATGTGTGACTTAAAAAAAGATTAAAATTCTTTCTTCTCAAAGTCGGCAGGTCTGACGAATGTCATGCTTCATTTTATGGTGCGAAGAGTCATCGAGTATAATCGCGGCGCATTTACGTGAGTGAGATACGACGTTTAATGGAAGACTTATTCTAATGTTATTCTAATATGTCGCGCGATATGCAGAATACAGCCTCCCTCGGGCTCGATTTACTAATTATTATGCAGGTCTCCTGAAGCCGTTCAGCACTTTCGTGGCAAACGCGCGCGCGCGCATAATATCACACGCGACGAGAAGGAATCATGCAGGTGCAACTTGACTCGCGAATCGCACGGGAATATGTGTCTCTCACTTCCCTCGCTCGTCTTTTCTCTCTTGCAACAACCTTTCCTTTTCTCGCTACAACGAGAAACTGATTCGCACACTTCTCGCATTTCCATAAACAGACGAAGAAAGTCGCGCGCGCATTCCACGACCAGCGTGCGGAGTCTAAAAACCAAACTAGAATTTTGCGACACGAAAAAAGAGAAACGGAAGAGACGGAAGAAACACACCTGCGCTTCTCGTCGCGGCGCAACGTGGGCGTCTCTCGCAACAGCAAATGTCATCGTGATGTATTTTTCGAGGACGTTTTCTTCGTTACTACACAATCACGCAATAGTCATTGTGCATGTAAAAGTCAGCGTGTTTTGAATTTTCATAGTAATGCCGCGCGAAACATTTGGAATGAGAAGAAAGTTTTTTTTTCTATATCCTGTATAGATAAAAAAAAAAAAAGATTGGTAACCATACGCGTGTGTAAATTTTGACTTTTTCGTATAAATGTTACAATCTTCATAGTTAAAACTGGCAAGTGTTAAAAGTCGTGATAGTTACTCTCGTGGGCGTTTGAGAATAAGCATAAACCGATCATACCGAGAGCGCACCTGTAAAAAAATACCATGTTAGCAATCATATATCCTGCTTTCGAAGGGTAAATAGCTTCGAGTCTTGCTGCGTGTTGAGATCACCTTTACGAGAGGGTTTAATAGATTATAGAGACGTTAGAGAGGAGTACTTGAGACCTCCCGCCGGCGCGTGGTATTGCTCGAACTTTTGTAGACTTTTATCGCTCGTTTGTCGCTGATCAAAACCTGAACCTCTGAGACTTGCAGACATGTTCCCGTCGGCGCCAACTCGTTCGTATTGCCATGATAATTGTTTTCATAAATCATATTTTAATACATATATAATTATAAAAAGCAATTTAAAAACTCTTATTACAAAATAATTAGAATTGCGATATTGCGTATGTTACAAAGATAAATTTAAAAACTGGTTTTCCATGTTCACGGAAATAATTCCAACCAATAGAAGACTGAAGAAAGTTTTCTCTCTATCGAAAGCGACTCGTGCAGCGATCGACGGGAGAAATTGAGTGATCACTTTAATCACGTTGTAAGTACCGTCCGTGCGATAATAATCATCCCCGAAGACCGGCCGCAACCGTCCTCGTGATTATCCTCCAGAAGAGACACGTGATCCCGACGACTCTGAACGATCGAGATAACCGCGCGAGCTCCGGGGACGTTATTGACCATCCAGACGCTGCCTTTCGTACTTAAGCCGGACTCGCGATCCGGCGCAATGGAAGCGACGGAGAGGGGCTTTTTTCGAACGACGACAACTTGTCCCGCGGTGTTCACGATTCGACCTGGGCTGTGACCTCGACGTCGTAAATTCCGCGTCATAGCGGTTGTCACCGGTTCACCTTTTTACGAGCGTACCGCGGCTTGCATTCACGGCTCGCTCGAGATGTACCCGCGTTGCCAGGGTCCTCCGGATCAGTTGTGGATTGTTAAAAGAACCTCTTCGACGAGAAGTCCGTGACAGCGACTTAGTGCATCTTCCACGGCGGTTTTGCTGCTGACTTGTCCTTAAAGGACCTGAGCCCCTTCTTAAAGGACTACTTCGAATAACTCGTAAAATAAGCATATACCTATTATATATAATTTTTTAACAGTCTTTTTACAATATAAATTTCTTACTGAAACATTATTTATCGTTTAAATATTGAGAGTTGATTGAATATTAATTTCAAAATAGTAATTATGTCCAGTTTCTTTCCCTCACTCTTCATAATTAACAGAAGTCTTAAAACTGCATGTTATACAAAGATGTTTCTAATTCTGGAATTTACACATATGTAAGAATATTTTACACGTATATCCACGTTACATTGCACAGTCGTAGATTAAATATTTCGCGCAGATACAACGCTACCGTAGCGACTGTACTTTAAACGGATTTCGGAATAGGATCTGTTTATATGTGAGGCTGGTTAATGTGCCGGTTCTGTTCATCGACAGACAAAGATCCTTTTAAGATCCGAGATATGACAAAGTTTTGATTTATAGCCACGGCGTAATCGACCACGGAGAAATGACAATAATTCGTTAGCGAAAGAGTCACGTTATTGATAGCGACTCGACTCACATTGTCACCCGAGACAACGTTAATGTGACTAAGCTCCGCCTTGCTAACAGCGCTTATATGCGCAAGTATGCGCCGCGAATTATCTATCGTACTTTGTATATGATTAACGTTTCATAAGTATCTCAATTATTACCTTTTTACTTACGGATCGTGTGGAAAACAACGTTCAAGGTGATGTCTCTGCCTCCTAGAAAGAACATATATCGCAGTTTAATGGCTGATTGCTTTGTCATCGTCCTCTCGAGGACATCTCGTTCGACGCGGTCAGCAGCATTCCTGACAAAATTCCAGCTCGGATTTAACACGTAACAAAACGATCTGCTATACATTGTTATTACAGTCGCAATTTCTGAAGTGGTCTGAGAACGAGGTGCAAGTAATTTATATACGAGTTGTTTATTGTGCTTTTACGCAGTTTTTAATAAATTCACCTTCACAGTAAATAGCTTAGAAGGTTTTGCTGCTATGAGCGAAATAGCAATGGAATAATAAGAGCCTTTGATGAAAATGCACGTTATATTACGTAGATATTGGAAATTAAATAAAATATTCGGTGAGTGCGAGTTATTCGATGCGCACTTTTGAAAGCCTTGAATTAAATTTCGTTCTTATAGACAAAACCTTAAATCTACCTCGCCAGCCCTCATGCTTTATATTTTAAGCGCTTCGCGCGTTTCTCGTATACTCTATACTCGCAACATCAGAAATCGCAACCCCGTGACCCCGTCGACACGTGAAAATAAATCCCGTACAGAGTCACGAAGAAAATTCGAGGAGAGAATCTCTCCTCCAAAAGGTGAGAAAGAACGACACGAATCGAACGTCCTCTGTCCTCGTCGGCAGGTCGACGACGCCGAGTTATGCACTTAATCGTTCCGCTTCGTAATTAATCGGACCTGGTAACGAGCTGCGTGCGGAGATCCTCGCTGTTGGAATTGCGAACATTTATCACGTATTAATTAAGCGATTAGTTCGCGGCGTTGCTAACGAGGAAGCTTAGTATGTAAGAATTTCTTTGGTTAAGGCGCCATCGGGCAATTTCTACAACGCTAGTCGTCTTAGGCCCAATGGAATTCGAGCATATATAATTCTAAACGTTAGCACATCCAATAATCATGGTTTATTGATCCTTAAGAAATAACTTATTATTTCCTATCGAATAGCCAGCGGTACGTTTATCGGATATATCCAGGCCACCACTTGATTTACGTTTGTTCTTCATCAATTTTCTACGCTTTCTGTTTCTTACAATCTCCGCATCAGCGATTTCTTATACCCACGTGTCCGACTTTAATCCGAGTTTAAGTTATAATTATTGCAACGACAATCGTCACTTTTTACGTTTGCGCGTTGAAAAAAAGCGCGCGTGAACTATACACAAATATTAAAATCAAAAAAAAGCTTGTTGTAATCGAATCCGATTTGCGACATCAGTGATATAATATATTTCAGTACACAAATTTTTTTACGTTCTTGTTTCGCAAGATGCGTCGCGTCGCATGTGACGCGCTGCCCCCGCAATTTTCTCCGCCGAGAGGAACCTCAACGTGTCCACATGGGAAACATTATAGCTCTGATTTTCGCGTAGGTTGACACCAGTTCCTGGCCGTGACACGTGGCGCCAATGTGGCGGCGACAGTTGGACGTTATACGCCGATGTCACGGTGTTCGTATTACGGCACGCTGCATTTCTGCGGAAATGCTGGAGCCTCGTTTATCAATCGTTGCGCAAGGTTGCGTCACGAAATCAATCTGACGCGTGATACGTCACTGCCGCAGCGTGTCCGCGACGCTGAAGTAAATTTTACGTTACGGTCATATTTGCAGATACATCGTAAAACGACCGTCGTAACTCAAATGACGGCAATCAGTAGTTTCAATGGTCATAACTAAACATGCGAAGCTTAATAGCTCTGCTCATTTCAGAGATGTAAACCGGTTTCGAATCGCCTGGTTTTCCGATACATCCTGACGCGACAATGAGCCGTACATCTACTTCGCCGCGTTTTCCTTCTCGATTCGCGATCTAGAAAACGAAGCATCTAATTCATATACATACGTCATAAATATAATTGAATTAAATTAAAGATAAGAGAAATATTGGACATTGTCTTATAAAACCTATGTATAAAATGTCTCGCAACATAAATTTTTCTCTGTATAACATTCCCAAGCTATCTTAGCCTTATTAAGATATATCAATCGTAAAGAAACAAAATTATCAAATACGTTCAATGGTCACGCAACAAAAAACATGTTTCGGATAGATAATGTGGTCACGTCGTGACTTCTCTGACCACCGAGAAGAATTATCCTAACGATCCACGACAACAAAAGATTTACAAGAAGAAATAAAGTTGGGCACACCGGTATAAATAGCGAGCACGAGGTACCGTTGTGACCGTACCGGGGTCGGGGTGATGCGATCGTGATCGATGTAGATCGTTCTTTCGGTCTATCTGCGGCAATCCGTGCTCGGTTAGACTCGGTGTGTCTCCTACCTCAGCCAATCTACATATACCGGTAAACTACGTGCTTTTACGGGCACACATAGCGGGAGACCTTCGTGCACATGCACGCGCGAATAAGTTATACATACATATATAAATACATAACAACCGAGATCTGTTTCCGGGTCACGCTACGGCAGGTTGACGCCAAAGATATCGGCGCTATTGTCCTTCGTGCTCGATATCTACGATCCATCGCATCGATTAGCATTGATTTGTGGATCATCGTGATTGGCCCGCGGCCAATGCCGATTTACTCGGATACGTATGTAGATAGTTGCGACGGGAATCTTCCCGTCTGGCGGACGATCACGAGTAATCAGCTGGTCATTCGCCCGCGGTGAGAGACAAGATCGAAATCGCTCGATCTTCACGTAGACCTGACGCACACCATCTATGACTCGCTCGGATATTTCATAGTCAATAGCGTATCTGAATCATCGCGATTGAACGTTTAAGATTTGCTTACGTAATACACGATGAGACGTCCGCGAATTCAAGTTTGCCTTGGTTAAAATTTGAGAAGAAAACAGACTGATAGAGACTGTTGCTTAAAGCGCTGATAAATTTCTGTTAGATTCGAATCTCTACACTCTCCTTTCGCTGGTGGTTACGGGCGTAGCTTTAATTGCATCGCAACGATCTCCCGTGAACCGAGAAAGACACCTGCGACCAATGAGAGTTGCAGCTGATATCCGAGTTTCTTAGATTACATAACGATTTGTGTCTAACGGAGTGTGGGACTCCAAGTGTGTTCCAGTCAGTGAATATAGGGATATTAGATTCAAATCGTATCTCTGTATCTTTTTTCTTTCTTTTTTTTTCTCGATAAATAGAATTGTATAAACTGCGAAGATAGAATTTCTAATTCAGCCACACCTCGGAAAGATGAACAAAAATATCTCTTCAGCATGAATCAAAATTGATTTTGACAAATCTCGTTGAAACTGGCATAAAGTGCGTCTCTCTTTCTCATTTTGACAGGATTTATCTCAGATCTATCTTTTCTTTTACGTAAGAGAATAAATATTGGAAACTATTCTTTGAAATTGGTGTCAGTGTAAAATCTCTCTCTTTTTTATTCTCTTATCTATACATGCACTTACCGGAACTAAATCGTTTCGCAAAAAAACTTTTCTTTTTTTCTGCCGTTTTATTCCAACGCTGGTCAACAGCCGTTGAAAGAAAACGACGCATAAAAAAAGAAAAACTTTTATCTCTCGCTGAACAATTCTTTGCCAATTTGTACTTTGAAGTATAATATCATTTTCAATCTCTACTTTTATTATTTTATGTTTATTCTTTGATCGTATCTTCTATTTTTATTTGCTATTGTTTTTTTCTTCTGTTTCTATAAGTCAAAGTTCATTTTTATTTATAAAAACAATATAGATTTAATTCATAATTTTCTATTTCAGATAGATATATATAATTCTTTCAAAATTAATTTTGATGGAAATATTCTTACTTATTGTAGATATTCATCCTATTTGCTTTAAGTATGGCTGGTAACATATCGATAGCGGGTATCATCTGCTTCTATGTGAATTGTACGTAATATATCGATAGCAGGTAGCATATATATATATTTTTACGTTTTTCCTACTCTACCGGTGTTCTTGATAAGTGAAACCATTTGTGATCTACATGTAATGTAAAGAAACCCATAGATGGATCTAAATAAGAATACTTTCCTACAGCACAAAGCCTTATAAAACGTTACGGTTCGAAGATTCAAACCTTCAGACAATGTAGCATGGTGGGTGAGTGCATGGCTCCAGTTGTAAGTTCAAGAACCTTTTTGTGTTGCTTTGCTAGTAGAACATCCGAGTTCAACTATTTTATTTCTTGATGAAAATAAGTTATGTGAGCAAAATTTGATCGCAGACAAAGTATCCTTGACAGTGACAGTGACAGTGAATAGCTATATGTTGTGTCAGCTAATCGTGAAGAAGCGAGTAAAACATTTGTTTGTCTCTTGGGGCTCTCTATATGAGAAGAAACTTACAAAGTATATTTCAATACTTTCATCAAAGTGACTTTATTGAAGTCAACCATAAACTGCAATTCACTGTGTTCGTTCCAAACAAAATACTTTCACGTGTGCTATATAAATTTCTCTTTTATCGATTTAACTGACAGAAAAACATCGAGGTATTATTTAGAATATTAAAAAATATTAAAACTTCATTTCTTTGTGTGGTTTTCTCAAGGCAAACCAGTGTAATTTCTATGATGTAAAGTTGACTCACATCTCACACGGATCTTCAATATTGGCTCTCACCATTCCTCCGCGATCCCACGTGTGTGTAAGTGCGCGGGTTGCGACAAGTAGTAGGTGTGATCATATACTTACCTTCACAGGTGGTCCGTTTTTCAATCACATCAGAAACAACGGCGTTGCAAGACAAACGCGTGAAATTTTTGTGATAACATTCGAGTTTATTTTTTGTGATTTATTTACACGATGATTATGAGGACGTTGTTCGCTGTTCATCCTGTATCTCTCTCATTGGTGTTCGTATTCACGGTCACTGCCATCAGCGGCAATTACAATGATATTAATCTACCGCGAGAGCACATCAAGCATTACTTCAACTCTTTTCCCACGGAAGCAGAAAAGTGCCGTAATGATCCCGCTTGTTTATATAAGGTAAGGTTTATATTTTTATATAGATTTTAATTTCTTGACGTACTTTCACTTTCTTACAAATATTTTCTACAAATGCTATGTGTAAAATTTTATACTTTATCACAGTATATTTCTTTCTTGCGCATTGTTACCTGATTTCATTACACATAATCTTGTTTTAATTTTATAAAAGTTTTCGATCACTTGTTATATGTATGAAAAATTTGTATATAATTAGTTTTGTTTAAAATTATCGATTTTGCAATATATTTCATAGAACAGTCTCGATACAGAAGCTTGTTGGGGTTACGAGGAAAATTGCAAAGCCGCGAATTTTTTTTCCGTTCCAAATTGTGCGGGCGACCACAAAGGATGGGTCGCCACAAAAAAAGCTCAACTAGATACTTTTTTCACACAAGGCGATTTTGGATATGTACGCGATCAGAGAAAAGAAATGATGCTATTATGTCAACCAGTTTTCCAGGTAAGTTTATACTAAAAAATTAAATAAATACAAAAAAATTAAATAAATAGAAAACATGATTTTGTTTTTAATAGAAAAAAGTTCGTATTTTAATATCGACAAAAACATGTAAATTTTATTTCTATTTTCAAGTCGATTCTTTAATTATAAATAAATATATCAAAAACAATAATCTACACAAATAGCAGTTAAAAAAACAAAATATATTACAAGATCAAAAACTTCCAAGTCACAAATCATAGTTAGATTTATATCTTGACACAATTTTGCGTTTTATTTTGCAGGATGATTCATCTCTGGAATGTTCAGAACATATGAGATTTTGCAGAGCACGAAACGTAATGGTAAATTTTACAGATTTATTAAATCGTAAAGAACCTATACGATATAAAATGGACGTTTTAAAAGAAGGTCAAATTGGTGGTTACTGCATGTAAGTAAATAAAAAAAAGTAAAATAAAATAATTGGTGCGAGAAATTGGAAAGTGTCTAACTCTCTCTTCTGCGATCAGACTAGACGAAAAGAGACTGCAGGAAAATGCGGATCATATCAGTCCGTTGCAATCTTGGGGACCAGAATTACGCAATTTTCGAAGGCTACGTCGTAGGCCAATAATCGATGGCGACTGTGATATTGTTATTGAGAAACCGACTTTCTTCATGAAAATAGATGCCAGTAAGTGTGAAAACATTTGCAAAACAATTTTGCTGAATAAAGGCTATTTACACGATAAAAAGCACAAGTAATAGAAATGTTATCTTATTAGCTAGACAAGAGAGAGAGAGAGAGAGAGAGAGAGATGAAATTAAGACGATCTTAAATATAAGATCCGCCTATAAATACTGCGATTCTTGAAATTTTTATCTTGTCTTTCTACTTTCATTTTTATTACTTGTGCTTTTTATTGTGTAATGGTCTTTATTCAGCAAAATTGTTTTACTTAAATTATGGCTCATATTTATTTATATTGTTAAAGTTGTTCTATTTCAGCAGTAAACATGTACCATCACTTTTGTGATTTCGTGAACTTATACATATCATTGCACGTAAATCTATCACATCCATCTGCCTTTGATACCGACAACCACATTTTAATTTGGGAAAGCTATAGGTATCAAGCATAAAATATAAAACTGAAAAATAAAGATTAATATAAAATGAAACTATTGTCGATTTATTTTGCTTTCAGCTATCGGTCGGCGTTCCAAGATACCTTCGAAGTATTTACAAAAAATCCACTATGGGACTTAAAAACATTCAGAGGAAAGATCGTATGCTTCAAGAATTTAGTGTTTCCCCTTTTGCCGCGAATGATATTTGGACTGTATTACAATACACCACTTGTAATAAAATTGTATATCTTTGCATCAAGATACACCATAATCCAAGAAAAACAGTTAAGAGAGCATTTTTTATTTAGATTTATGGCTGTGAAAAATCCGGATTATTTAAATCCTTTAGCGATCACGTGTTGCATCGACTACAAATACCTCTAAATCAAAGACAAGATCGGAAGATTCACGTTACATTGTTGAGCAGAGACACTCAGTACAGAAGAATCTTAAATGAAAACGAATTGGTAAAAGCTTTGAAAGAAAATCCAGAATATAAAGTTAGAAAGGTAAAATTTCAACGCCAAAGTTGTGTAGTTGCAATCAATATTTTATTGATGTTATTTGATTTTTTTTTTCATATAATCGACTCTTTCTCATTGTTCTAGGTAGTATACAATAAAAACGTGCCATTTAAAAAACAATTAGAAATCACTAGAAATACCGATATATTTATTGGTATTCACGGTGCCGGATTGACACATTTGATGTTTCTGCCAGATTGGGCAGCAGTATTTGAAATGTAAGATCAATTCCTTATATAATATTTCTATGATTATACAATTGTAAATGTTGTACATACGTTACTATTTTTTCAGATATAATTGCGAGGATCCTAACTGTTACAAAGATCTTGCACGATTAAGAGGTATGAAATATTTCACATGGAAGGATACATCAAAATTAATGCAAGAAGACCCGGTGCGTTTATACAAATTTTTTTAATATCACTATTATCGACAATCTTTTCGATTATTATAATTAAATATAATTATAATAATCTATAATAATAGTAGTAGTAGTAGATAGTATTGTATGTGAGCAAAGTTCTTATTTAATAATAGACATTTATATATTTATATGCGTAGAATATCTCTATTTCATTGAATTTCTTTTCTCATTCTTTAATAGAAACTTATATTTATGTACAATGTATATATGTGCAATCATATTATTTCTTAATAAATTAATACTTAATTTATAGGGAACGCATCCTGATGGCGGAGCTCATGCCAAATTCACGAATTACAGTTTCGATATCAAAGAGTTCCTGAGAATCGTTTCGCTTGCAAGAAATCATGTAAAAAATCATAATGCGTTTAAGAAGTTTATTAACAATAATTTTCCTACTGAAACACAAAATGATACCGAGATGACAGATAATGAGTCAATGCAATCTTCCAGTTCGAAAGAATCAATCCAATTACAATCAGAATCAAATATATTATCTAAGGATGAATTATAAAGAAAACTTTCATAGATACTAAAAATTAAAAATCTTTGCATATATGATAACAGAAGTGTTACATATGTCATTTGAAATGTATTTAGCACTGATCGAATTCTTTTTACTTATTTTTATATTAATGTAAATATCTATTTTAATAAAAAAAATGCGTGATATACATGTATATAAATCAGACTAAATCTGAGTTGTGTAGCTTTGACACTTCTTTAATTAAAAATCCTTAATTATAAAGTTTGTATATATAAGTAGAAAGTAGCTCTTTATATGTACATATATGTTTAGATATAAATTATATAAATTTTCTTTTCAATTATAAATTAATATTTCAATTATAAAAACTAGAAGTATAGTACAGTTATTATAAAAATGATAAAAAAGTTATAGACATAGATCAGCTCATATAATTTTTATAATTTGATTTGTACTTGAAACCTGTAAAGTACCAGTGCTGAGAATATAGTTATGGCCATGTATACAATTAAAATTAATACAGCTACTGAATCTTTAACGTACAATGTGTACGTTACTAAATTGACAAGACCAGTCATGACGTTACTAAGCAGGAAGAAAAATAGGCTATTGTAATTTACAGCATCAAAAATCTCTAAAGATTTTTTGACTACGTATTCTTTATTTTCTTCTCTCTTATTTTCTATATCTTTCTTTACATTTAAAATTAAATCCAGCATTATTCTTTTCCCTCTTTCTTTTTTGCTTTCAACATAGGGTATATCTACTGTATGATTAATTAAATCCAACACAAAGTCTACAAGTAGCAAGAGCATAAGTAACAGAACTGTCAAGCTCAGTATCCATAAACAGTATCCGGCATTGGCTAATCTTCTTGAAACTTTAAAGTATGAATCACAGAACAATGTTGCAATATATGCAATTGCACATATAAAAGATAATTTAATGCACAACAATATAGACGCATTGTAGCTTATTACAACATCAACATTGTACAGTTTAATGGAAGTGGTCATCTTTAATTTTGTATGAAACTTTTGATATGTAGAATATATTATTCTTCCGACAGCTATACCAAGAAAATATAATCCTACATAACCAGGTACAGAAATTAGACCTTCTCGATTTGCGGAGAAAAACTCATCTCTAGGACTATTTCCCAATACCCACGTTTTTAAACCTTTGGTGTTCATTGTGTATTCGTGCATTCCTAATATCCAAATGCCTGAGAAAAGTGAGTACTTTGAACTAATAGTACTGGTAATCATACTAATGATAAATTTAACAACAGCTAATGTTACAAAAAAATTCCAATGAACGCCATATTCAGAGACATGCTTCTGATATCCTATTAATTCCACTGCTACAAAACGTCCGAGACCTAACAACAACAGAAGCGCACAATTTCGAAAACAATCTTTTAAATTTTTTCTTAAAATGTCTTGAAATCTTGTTTGACGATCAAGAAAAAAATCTCGAGTCTGTGGCGCAACTACGGCATTGGCTAATATAAACAATCCAACACCTGTATCCATTAAACTATATCCATATACTTCTGTTTTTGCAAACTTTCGCGGAAAACTACGGAAATCGACGGCCAAAATACAAATCGCAGTTATAATATTAGTTAATGCACGAAAATTTGTTAAAAAAGGTTTCCTGGTAGCAATGGACGGCACAGCTGTATTGGAACGAATAGTTTTCTCATTCCATAACAGCGTTAGATTCATCGCAGAAATAAATATCATTACAATACACATGCTACCACTATATTCCGACAGTACAGTGCAACATAAGATAGTCGGAATGACAATTAGCATAAACTCTATGATGACATTCACATTTTTGTGTTGAGTGCATTTTCTAAAAACTCCCAGAGTTGTTGTTGTCAACAAGATACCACAAACGTTCGGTAAAAGTGTGAAAATAACCTCATACGGCGTTGTACCTCCGTGATCGGAAACGAACGCTTCTTTTTCGAGTCGGTAATGTTCCTTGGTCACCGAGGATGCCATTGATACAGAAATATCGAATTCTGACGTTCTACGAATGTTTCCAACCTAACTATAATTTTGTACAGTTAACATAAGAAAAAAACATACCTGGCAATAAACTTACAGTCGCCAATTTTCGCCGTTAATGTATTATTTGGATGAGCTTGTAATGTTCATGATGATAAATTATACATCACATCGCGTCAGTTTAGCGCAAATGTTATCTATCCGGTACGCACTTACGTGACAGAGTTCCTGGACGAAGGAAAACGCCTGCGCATAAACATACACGTGCAAGTCTGTCAAATATATGCATATCATTTTTGTATAGCAAAAGAAAAAACTCCAAAAATAACTTACGTGTCCATAAATCTTTCCAAAATCTTGAAATCGCTCTTGCGTTGCATCGAACCATGACTATTAGCAGCAATTAGCAGAGAGATCAATCAATCAATCGATGTGTAGCGGCTCAGAGAAAATGTAGAGAATACACACCAATATATGTACGAATAGCTCTTTTCCTGCGATTTGATTGATGGCACCGCAGCAGTGTCGTAGGCACGGCAGATGGCGCTCATACAAAAGCGCGGCGCAGAGAGAAGACTTTTCTCTGTTCCCGTACGCGTTGATTGGTGCAGAGAGAAGCCTGAGAGCGGCCACAACCATAAGGCCTGTTCTACAATACAGTCGTAAGCTGCAAGTCGTGAGAAATTGACCAATCACAATCGATTATTCTTCTGCGATTTGACTGTAATTGGTCAATTTCTTGCTTCTGACTTCTGATTTATTGCTAATATCTCATTGTAGAAGGCCCTTTACGGAGATTCATGTGCGATGGCCTTCAGGCTTCTCTCTGCCGTACGTATCACTGTACTGTTTTTTAATTAATGCTCGTGACTCGCGTTTCCGTGCGTCGCGAAGGAACTGTTTCTGGGTTTTTGACATTTTTCTACACTGTGAAGTGTCAAATATTTGCACGGAAAAATGGTGAGTGTTTGTGTAGTATTTTTCAATTATTTACATTTTATTTCGTTGTTCTTTATAGTTGTTAAAAAGATATTTTTTTTAAATCATAATTTCAGTGAAACAACGAAAACTGTTTGTTATGGAGATAAATGTTAGGTTATCCTACTGTTAATCGCATATGACAGTGCATGTTTAAGTAATAAATATACAATAATATCGAATACTTGTTCTTTTACAGAGTATTCTTGCATATAACGGCGGTGCTGTGATCGCAATGAAAGGCAAGAATTGCGTGGCCATAGCGGCTGATCGAAGATTCGGTATACAAGCGCAAACGATAATGTCCGATTTTCAAAAGATTTTCGAGATGGGACCACATCTATATGTCAGTCTACCAGGACTAGCCACTGACACTCAGACTGTCATAGAACGGCTGCGTTTCCGTTTAAACCTTTATGAACTAAAAGAAAGCAGAAGAGTTCATCCTAAAACGTTCACTGCGATGATCTCAAATCTTTTGTATGAAAAGAGATTCGGGCCATATTTTGTCGAACCCATAGTCGCTGGATTGGATCCCGTTACAGCCGAACCGTTTGTTTGCAACATGGATTTGATAGGATCCAGAAACATAGCTGAAGATTTTGTAGTGGGTGGAACTTGTACGGAACAGCTATATGGTATGTGTGAATCGCTTTATGAGCCAGATTTAGAGCCCGATCAACTATTTGAGACTGTCAGCCAGGCTTTAGTTAATGCATTTGACAGAGATGCTATCTCTGGTTGGGGTGCTGTTGTTTATATTATGTAAGTATTTTGGAAACACTGGATTATAAAATTTAATTGCCAATATAAGTAAATTAATACTAAGATTTCTCAGATGTTGATATATCTGAAGCAAGAAACTTATATAAAATTTTTGTCCTGCAATTTATATGAAAATAAAGAAGTTTTTTACATGTTATCAACAGTAATTAACATTAAAGAAAAAAACAGTTCCAAAAATTTTATCAATTTATCATAATTCGAATGTAGATGAAGTAATAACATCTGTTTTATTCTTTTTTTCAGAGAGAAAGATAAGGTCACAAAAAGAACTATCAAAACACGAATGGATTAAACTTTTTTATATCGATATAAGCAACAATTGTCTCTTCATAATTACCATTGTAATTAAGAATTAAACGTTTCTATAGAGAATTAAATGTTTTTCTATAATTTAATATTTTTTATATGTGTAGTTTTATATTTTTTTATTACATTTTTTTTATATATATTTGCATGAGTATTTTATACATAAATCTTATATGTACATACATCGATATACCGGATGTCTGATATTCATTGGCTCTTGGACGAGCTGAAGAGCGAGAGAATCTTTTTGTATCTGGCACAAAATATCAGACTTTGCAATAATAGCAGAAACCTCTAAAACTATTCGGAAGTTTTAATACTCGAGTTTTTCTATGTAAAATCAACTATTAACATTTACAATAATAGCAAATTATTATCATCAATAATGTATATGATAAAAGATCAGTTTGCAATAGAAAAATTTTTATCATAACGTAAAAAAATCAACTATTTAAACATCTCGCTTAGCCGTACTTGACCGTTCGGGGAAGAACTGCAAGGCTTAGATGTCTGGTCGTGCTGGCCAGCTCGAGAGTCAAGAGCACCGGGGTGGTGGAGGTATGCACAAGCGAGAACCGCCTCTGTGTGCGCTCGTGGAAAAGAGTGCAGACATATAATATATATTTATATTACCAAACTCTTGAAAATTGAGTCAACAAGAAGTACTGAATATAAAAAAAAAAATATATATATAACGTTTATTCATCTCCGAACTCTTCTCAATGACAGTTAAGATGACAATG
This sequence comes from Pseudomyrmex gracilis, assembly GCF_002006095.1. Classification (NCBI taxonomy): domain Eukaryota; kingdom Metazoa; phylum Arthropoda; class Insecta; order Hymenoptera; family Formicidae; genus Pseudomyrmex; species Pseudomyrmex gracilis. The sequence continues at coordinate 348,304 of NW_018020628.1, forward strand.
GTGCCGCTTGCATCCAAATTGTTAAAGAGAAAAATTCGGAAATGGATACAAAGTTATAGATTTATCGCGGTTCTCTTAATAGAGAGCATTAACAAAATTCTAATTTGTAAAATATTGAAACCGTACTGTAAACTTCTGATAAGATTGAAGTAAAAAATATTTAAACATTTCAATATATGTTATACAAAATATGTAAGAAAGAAATGATTGTCGTTAGAGCTGAACCAATATATTGCTTTATGTATTAAAATAATTTTAAAAAATAAAGAAAGAACGAAGCGGAAGAAAAATCTGAAAATTTATAATATACAATACGTACAAATACGTATGAGATTAATTTAAATAATAAAAAAATGTTTAAAATAGTAAAGATTTGAGCTACAAAAATTGATATATTTATGATTATTCTTTTTTTACACACTTACTTAGTTTTTTAATTAATCCGCTTATGTCTATCATGATTTTTTCATATTTATATTTTTGAATATTTTGTTAAAATAATTCATCGTTAAAACTTAACCGTCGCACTGACCTGTATGTAAATGCAACACCTTGTACATGCGTTACGGGCGTGTTGCGTGCTTTTACGTGAAATATATACTTTTATCGCACGCATACACGCATTGCGTGAAAATGTGTGAGTGTAATATTCTATATATCCTATATATCTGACACAATGACAGATTTACGTATAAAATACTCATGAAAATGTATGTAAAAAATATAAAACTACACATATAAAAAATATTAAAAAAGATACGAGAATAGCAACGATTGTTAGGAGCAAAATACGATTTTTTTATATCGCGCAATCTACATTCTACACTCTATCTGTTGCTATCTATTTGACAGCGCGATTTGTCAAAGTAGCTACAACAACGTGTTGTTTTTGATTTTCGAATTGAAGTCTCATGCATTTTACGATACTAACTAATATCATGAATATATCACGAACTAATATCATGTGTAAAAAAAAGTATCTGACGTATTGTCTAAATTTATCAAAAAGAGAGAGGATATCTCATTGGCATTTAGAAGCATCAATAAACTTAATAATTTTATCAAAGTTCTTGAAGACCTCATAGATCACAATTGCAACAATAACATTGTATGTTGCAATAACTGCTATATATGTGCAACGCATGTGGATTAGACGAAGCGAAAAATAAAAATTAAGATTGCGAAGCTGCACGATATTATGGTGCTCCCTACTGTACCAAAAAGATATACGGTGTAAACTAGCCCGGTGTATTTAGATAATATACAAGAGCATGTGTGATATATCTTTACTTACACAACTGGGAAAGATAGTTCAAAAATTGTCTTAAAAAATCAGAGAAAATGTTATTCTTTCACCGATTAATATTAATTTGTTTGAAGTTAACCACGGCTATCATCTAACGCAAACGCACAGAGAACTCTTTGATTTTGACACACATCTGTCTTTGCGCTACAGATGCCACTATGCCTCTGCCATTATATATAGTTTACAATAAAATTCATATAATCTAAAAAATAAACGGTATTTTATTAAAGTTATTATTTATTATTTTGCTAACCCTTGATACTTTTTTATATGTATCTAATCTCATAAAGATATCTCATTTTTTTTAAGTACACCTATCAGTTTTATACATATAATGTACTATTATTTCGCAATACATACATATCCATGCGGATCTAAAAAATGTTTTTACTTCAATTTTACTTATATGTTTGATGCTTATTGAATGTTTAAATAAAAAGATAGGAAAAAGGCAATAATAAGCTAACACCTGATGTTCGGATAAAGTTCTTTTTTAATTCAAAGATTTTAGAAAAATGTTAACAAACGTTTCAATCCACTATGGGATCTTCTTGAGTGTTTTAATAAAAAATTACAAAAAAATCATAATCTATTCATGAAGAATATTAATAAGAAAAGATACGCTACATAGATATTCAGTAAGAGAAAAAGAGAGGCGGAATGGCAACTAAGTAACCGTATCAGTATTACGCAAACTTCTCAATTTTACTTGTTATCATGAGAGATATAATTTTTTTTCAAGTGTTTTCTGTTTAGATATAAGATAGTCTTTCTAGATTAAAGTGAACGAAATAAAGTGGACTCAAAAAAAAAAGGTTATCATTGTTTGTTAGGCTCGTGAGCTACGAAGAACTCTTAAAACGGAACATTGAAGAAACTTGAATTCAGTTGAAACATTGTACACCGTATCACCGTGAATCATGATCATAACGATATTGTTATTGTTAATTTTGTATATAATATTATATGATTTTTATGTGCATCATAACCGAAGTGGACGACTTCTCCGCTCTATACCAGGTGCACCAAGTATTCCGATTTTGGGTTCGGCACTTTTATTACAATGTTCACAAGGCAAATATCACATGCTTCTTTTTACACACTACGTTAAAAAAAGAATAACAAAATTATCAAAAACTTTTAGATGTTACACTTTTATTTTGAATATTATCTATATTTATTGTATTTTTTAGAAGAGTCGTGGCTAGTTTTACGTTATTTCGCCGACAAAATATATCCCGTTACAAAATTCTGGGTTGGTCCTGTATGTATTATATTCCTTCGTCATCCAGATGATTTGAAGGTATGATAAAATGTAAAAATAGTGTATATATTTCTTTGCAATCATACACTGACACGTTTAGTGACTTATAAATTAATGTTGTCATCTAATTTAAGAAAAGCAAAAATCTCGAAAATTAAAAATATATACATGAGATATTTTATAAAGTGAGTAGTTGTGTTAAAAGTAGATCAGAAAAACTTAATATTTCCAGTGTGTTTTTTTGCACTTTCAGACAATTTTAAGCAGCACGAAACACATCGAGAAAAGTAGATTATATGACACATTACGTCCATGGCTTAACGACGGTCTTCTCACCAGCAAAGGTAATATAACAACATTACCATATCTGTAGTTTTTAATATTTTTGTAATCAATGATATATTATAAATTATTGTTTATTTATAAATTATTATTGTTTTATTTAATGTAAACTAACCGAATTAATGTAAAACTTTGAAACTATGTTTACATTATGAATAGAATTTAAAAAAACCATGTATATAAAAACGTGGTCTAAAAATTTTTATCGGTACAATTGCATCAACAAGATATAAGAACAAATACTAGCCAAATAATGCATGATGCGTTAAAATATGCACATGTCAAAATGTGTAACAAAGCGTGTAGTATTACTCGACTAATTAAAACTGTTTTGTTATTGAGAAATAAGAGATTCATTATAAGCATCATATTGCGTAACGCTTACTTTGTAGTATATAATAATTATTATATTATGTACACACAAGATAGAATTTGTTTTTCTTTTTTTTACTCCAATAATGTGTAATAAATTACACAAAACATTTCTTTCAACCTGATTTATATGATTTTGTTCTTTTTTCAGGGAGCAAATGGCATACTCGCCGTAAACTACTAACGCCTACATTCCATTTTCATATATTACGACAATTTGTAGAAGTTTTGATCGAAGAGGGCAACCATATGACAAACTCTCTGAAACAAAGTGAAGGAACAGTTGTAAAAGATTTAATCCCATTTGTTAGCGAATACACACTAAATGCAATATGCGGTAAATTTTGATATTTTCTGTCATATCTATGCGTGTAGGAATCATACACACCTACAGAGTCAGGACCATCGTTTCTCACGCGCTTATTGGCACACATTTATTACTTTGTATCTCATTAACTATTGCAAATTTTGCAAACTGGCAAATAACTTTTCTATTCAGTTTGACTCAATCTATCTCTATACTTCGGCTGTGTCAAAATTTTACGGACACTCTGTATATAACATTAATGAATACTAACGTCCGAATACTCAAATCTATATGCAAAGTGTTTAGTATGATACAGCTGTTCTACATGTACTTTTAGAAACCGCCATGGGTATTTCTTTGCGCAATTGTGACATGTTTCCGGAACGGTATCGGAAATCAGTATATAATATGGGTAACTTTATTATACACAGGTAATTGATGCGTATATGTATGTATACATATATACACACATATAAATTTGTACATTTAAAAATTGAGCTTGATACTAAATTTCTAAGAGCATTATTATTTCTCTCTACCTTTAACAGAAATAATTTTTTTTTTTTTACACTCTATATACTAAATTAGACTGCCTATAAATCAACGTGATTATAATGCGCAGAATGTCGAATCCCTGGTTGCACTCTGATTGGATGTTCGCATTATCGCCAACAGGTAGAAAACAAGCTGAGATGTTAAAGATATTACATGGTTTTACTGAAAAAGTACGTAAAATGTTTTGTTGATTGCTTTTCTTTTCATTTGCAAAAGTACATATATATTCCAAAAAGTATAAAATTAGGATATTATATAAAATATTTCATTTGTTCATACAGGTCATTAAAGAAAGAAAACTTTATCACGAACACACAGAGGATCGATATTTAAAAACCATTGAAAGTGATACATCGACAGATAATGTAGAAGTGATCGGAAGTACGTAACGCACTCAGATGATATTGTTGTTGAAACTTGATAGTGTAATATATAAAATAAGTTTTAGCGATATTTGAGTAAGATGATATTATAACACAACAAAGCATCTAATAATTCTTTGCTGTATATAAGAAGTGTCACAAAAATTTTATATAATTTTTTAACTTAGCTCGTAAAAAGCGACTCGCTATGTTGGATCTTCTAATAGCGGCATCTCGTGAACATCATATAACCGATTTGGATATCAGAGAGGAAGTCGACACCTTCATGTTCGAGGCACGTACATACATGTGTAGTATGCGCCCAATTTTTTTCTATATTCAGATACATATAAATTACCGAGAAATAGATAATATGTAATTACAGGGTCACGATACTACGGCAATGGGTGTGTGTTTTGCTTTGCTGTTATTAGCTGAGCACAAGGATATTCAGGTATCTCGTGATATATAAATAAAAATAGGAAAATTATGAATAAAATCAATTAATCTTTCTTTATATTTACATTAAACAAAATTAGTTACAGAATATATTTTTTAGAAGTAAATACAGATGATATTCTCATAAAATCTCAGAACCTGTATAAAAAAAAAAACATTTATAATTAAATCAGCAGAATAATACAACTTCCAATAATATATAGGATCGTGTCAGGATTGAAGTTGATGATGTGATAAAAGACAATGAAGGAAAATTAACTATGGCGTCCTTACAAAAGCTATCTTATTTAGAGAGATGCTTGAAGGAATCTCTGAGATTGTATCCTAGTGTGCCTTGGATATCGCGCAAGCTTGCAGAAGATATAAAATGTCGTATGTATTAGCGCGTTGCGATATGGATTTGTCATTATCATAGATATCAGATTATGTTACGTTGTTACGCGTCACTGCATTGTACGTAAGTGTATACATGTAAATAATAGTTTTTTTCTGATAGAGTCGTATATAGTGCCGTCTAATACACACGTGATACTTGATATCTACGCCGTTCAGAGAGATCCTCACTATTGGCCGAATCCGGACGTTTTCGATCCGGATCGATTTTTGCCCGACCGAATGCAAAATCGTCATCCTTTTTGCTACGTACCGTTCAGCGCCGGACCACGGAATTGCATAGGTAAATTGCGTAGTTCGTCTGTTTTTCTGACGAGAAAAAACAGTTTTTCTGATTCATTACGTGTGCGGCAGGTCAACGATTCGGTATGTACGAAATGAAGGCTATGATCGCACCTCTGGTGCATCATTTTTACCTGGAGCCTGTTGATTCATTGAAGAATCTTAAGATTAAGTCGGATGTGATACTTCGTCCTGCTCATCCAGTTCGTGTAAAATTCGTGCCGATTAAATAATTATTAAGGAAATTACAGAAAGAATAGGGGGAAACAGCGAGAAGTTATGAAAAACGCTTGTATTTTGCGAAATAATATCTTAACAAAGTATATTAATGTAGTTGCAAAAATTAATATTATGTTTTACAGATCTCTCTTGGCGAAAAAAGTTCTGCATATACAGACAATTTTGATATGTATTTACATATACTAACGATACTTAATATATAATCTCATATATAATTATATCGATTGCGTAATTGCGTATAAGTATGCATAATCAGATAAAAAAGTCGTCTACAGATAAAATGCTTTTTTTCTACTATTTTCTACTTTTTCTACTGTTTTGTAGACAGCGATATCAAAGAACAAAGCCACATGTACCGTGTGCAAAAGAGCATTTATATTTTATGAATTGTGGTTTAAAACTTAAAAAATGATTTATATGAAGCGTATTTGTTTAAAAATAATTAAAATACAATTATTAATATTGGAGAAAGTGCATCTCTTTACTCGAATTCACATTCTCTTGATTCTTTGTAATAAAAACATTTCGAACGTCTGCATAGTATGTAGTTCTTCATACCTTGATAGATGACAATAAGATTATCTTTTATCATATGGAGAATCAAACGTTATTAAATGTAAAAAGGTCTTAGTTGTTAAATTGTAAAATTGAAAAAACTTTTAATTACTGAAATAACTAAAAATTAGAGATACATAAAAACCTATTCGCTAAATTCAATTTTAACAAACAGACTCATAAATGTCACAGAGCATATTTTTACTAATCGCTTTTCGTGGAAAGGTGTAAGGCTTTAAAGGCCGAAGCACAGGCTGCGTTCCGAGTTACGCATATACACGTATTTATCTATAGTATACGTAAAGTACACAGACTTTTGCATAATGCATAACGTGTAAGATATAAGAGAATCAACCAATCAAAGCTTTCTATAACAAGAAGTAGGGATGAAAACAAAAAGCTGGATTGGTTGAGTTTCTTATGTCTTATGCGTTACGCAAAAGTCTGTGCTTCGGCCTTGTGCTTCGGCCTTTATGAGCCTGGCCACTCTCATCTCACTGAAGTTGGATTGCATCAGCCATATCGGTTGGATGTGCGCAGTGAATATTTTTGGACAATTGTCGGTGTTTTACACCACTTTCTTTATTATTATCTTTAATTTAAACAAATGCACAACTCCGTGGCTTGGCGTCAGGAACCCAATCCACGGTTTTAAACCTGTTATCAAAAAGACATAGAATGGCGTATGGACTAGCTTTATAGGTCTACTGAGCCAAAAGAGCACCAAACCATCTCATCTCACTGCTCTCAGTCTTTTCTCTGGTATTAAAGAGGTTATTGCTGCAATGTCAATCAAGAAGTTATGCGTGGCATTTCAAAGAATTGCAGTAAGCAGAATAAGTACGTATAACAAAGATTATAATAAGTATATTTACATAATTATGTATTTATTATATTGAATCATAACCCAACTTAACCCATTCTTATGTACATGTTCGAAAACTTTAAAACGGGACAAATTAAAAATAAATAAATAACAACGTTTAAATAATTTAACATATACTTTCAATTTTATATTTTTCAGATGTCACAGCAAGATGTTATTCGACACAGCAATCAAAATGGAATACAAACGTAACTCCGCGTCAAAAATCGAATTGTCATATGTTACACTATACAGAGCCGACACATAGTATCAAGTTTACACCTGGGACACTTAACATAGATTTTGGAGTACCAAGAAATACAGATTTAATAAAAAATATTATTGACATGCCTGTCGCAAAGATACCCTCGTTACAAGATCCTGTAACATGGGTGCCTATTCAATATGATTTTCCAGTAGCTGAAAAAACTATAGACCTTCCTGCGATCAAAGAAATCTTCGAGAAACAAGCAGTGCGTTTGATAGTGATCAGACGTAAGAAAATAAAGAAACACAAACGAAAGAAACTGCGTAAGAAAATGGCATACGAATGGGCAAAAGTAAGACAAAAGCGAACACAAAAAAGGGAAAGAGCATTTCATGCGGAGCTTATCAGTCAGATCAAAACAGCAGAAGCTTTTGATCCCAAAGAATATGTCCAGGAAAGACTTAATATTTTGAATAAGGAGAGAATACCAAGAACTTACAGAGGCGAGATTTTGCCTCAAGAAATGATCAAGAAGTTCATAGAAGAAAAGAAAAAAATACGTGAAGAAAAACGTAACATACCACGTTTAACTCTATAAATAAATTGTAATTGTAATAAATTTGTAGTTGTAATAGGATTGCCATACTGTCTTTATTTTTAATCAACGAAAACATATGTCATTTGTATCTACTGATATAAGTTTTTTTTTTTTTTGTATAAACTTTTGAAGCGCGCGCCGTTAAAGTTATTTTTTTATTCGCACGCGTCGTTGCGTTTCTTCAATAGACAGTGACCAATGACAAAAGACCTGTTTTTGTTTTTTTTAATGAACTTTCATTTTTTCTCTTTTTCTACTTTCAAGAAAAAAGAGGAAAGATGAACAATACGAGAAGGGCCCTGTTTGGTTAAACCTGGTTTATGCGGGCAAATAAGGCCTTGTTTATGCGGGTAATAATTGTTAACTTATGCCGGAACTGATACAGTTCAACTATAGGATTTCAATGCTTCCGTTTATATAAAATTGCCGAATGCGTATAAACAGAAATATTTAAAAAGATCTTAGGCCCGCATAAACTAGGCCTTACTGGCAGTACTGAAAAATCTATAGAATACGTGACGTGAACCTATAGATTTTCAATACTACCAAAATAATAAACGAAGAGAATCAAGTTCATCTAAAAAGAATAGGCCTATACGCGTCAAGTACGTAGATCTGGACCTCGATTCTTGAATTTGCGCATACAAAAGTCTATAGTACATGTGACAGTAACAGTAGAGTTTTGTATACAAAAGTTTTTCAACAATTAAGGCCCTGTTCTTATTCTCTGCACTAGGGCCGCGCGAAGCTCTACTATGCAGATGAAGAAGAACAGACCTATAGATCGTAAACATCAATCAGACATATTTGTATTCTCGTCATGATGTTTTTTCTACGAGGTTATAAATAAAAGTTTTAATGATATTTAAATTACTGTGTTTAAATTGTTTTTTAAAAAAAGTTATACAGTAGACAGTTTGCGATGGTTGTGATATTTGTGTGTGTAATAAATTTTACAAGTACACGTATATCTACACATGTTTCCTAAGTGATTGCTTCATTAGTTTGTAATGTTTTGTTGAAAGAAAAATACTTTTAAATCAAAATTGCTTGTAATGTTGTTGCACTCATAAAACTTATTAACTATGTCGAAAAGTACCACAGCAATTGCAAGACCAAAAGTTAGATTTTCCGAAGTTTCTGACAACCCTCAAAACAAAGAGGACACGAACGAACGATATAAGGAAAAGGTTATTCAGCAAACAAGTGGTCCAAGAATTAAAAGCATTATGTCTCTTAAAAAACCTGTTAGAATTGTGGATCCTAAAAAATCAAATGCTGATAGCAAAATTACATCTGAAAGTAACTGTGCGACAAAGATCTTGCCACATTCCAGTAATACTGTATCTGAAAGTACACGAAGTGCTCAGTCTTATAAAAATGTGCCAAAAGTTGAGTCAGTAAAAATTTTATATAATAATACAACCAATATACAAGGAAATGATGGTATATCGCAAATTGATAAAAACGATCAAGGTAAAGTTCTGATGGATTACAAATCAAATGTAGAACAGAAAGGAAAAGAAAATAAAGGTATGATATACAAAAATTTGAGATAAAAATCTAAATAACACAAAAAAAGGCATGTTTCAATCTAGCTGTGTTCTGATATTTACTGCTAGTGCAAAAATCTATTGTATATGTAATGGGAACTAGTAGTTAATATCATACACAGTCAGTAAATTTGTCAGCAACTAGTGATATTTGGAATTAATCATTACAGGATCTAAACATCAAAAAATGACAAAATCCCGATCTGTACCAAATATTAAGTCAAGTTACAAAGTTCCTAGAACAAGATCTTTTAGTTCTAGTACAAAATCTTCCACATCCAGTGTTACGCCATGTTATAAAACTGTGACAAGAAATAGAATATCTCCTGCTAAAAAGATGGTATTACGTGATGTATCGAGTTCGAAAGTTAGAACTTCTGTGGGACCAGGAATTTATCATCCAAAAAAAGGAAACAATACAAAAATGATGCAAAAAAAAGATGATACAAACAAAAGATATATTATTGGATCAGATGCTGAAGAACTGGCCCAACCAAAATACAATTCTATTATGTGTACTATTGATAAGCTAAAAGAATATCAACAACAAAGAATTGTTACAGATATTAATCACTTACCATCTGCACAAAAAAATATTATAAATGGAAAGGTAAGATTTTATAAAAGAGAAGAAATTTGTTCAAATTTGTTAAAGTATTTTTGCAATACAGATTTCTACAGCACTAGATTTTCCATTAGATGAGATACTTTACAAAAATTTGGTGGACTTGAGCATAGCTGAAGAGCAGTTGCCATCTACTATTACACGAAGTAAAGATCCAAAACCTCGACAAAAAGATGATGTACTGAACTTGGCTGACTTCTTCACGCCTGAAGATACAAATGAAGTTTATGAAGTTGTACAAAGTAAACCTCGGATGCCAAAGTTAGTAGAAAATTGGAATGCTTTTAAAATATGTGATATGATTCACGAATGGAAACATAGATTAGATGATATATAGGTTACAAAGTAGCGCTGCAAATGCTTCTAAGCAATGTTCTTTGTTCCTACATTTGCTAAGGAAGATAGATTGATGATTTGAAGCATTTGTAGCGCTACGTTGACTTCAGCTATAAAATAACATATTGCTTTAATTTATTCAACAAAATTATATTAAATATTAAATTGCTGTAATATAACTAATAATAACAATAATAATATAGTAATACACAAATTAAAGAAGTGAAATAAATACAATAATTACATAAATATTATATAACATTACAATTTATATACTCAATATACTGTAACATTTTTTTGTAAACAAGTTAAAGACAATAATATCACTTGTGAAATATACATCACACAAGTGATTACTTTGTAACTTACGTTTAAAACTAGACTATCATAAAGTGTGGTCCAATAAAAAATTATTTATATATCTTTACTCAGAATGAGACTTTTATTAATCTTCCATCCGTTTCAAACTCTGATGGCACTGATGTAGAATTAATTCCATAATATCTCTGACGTAAGTAAAAGTAGAGACAATTCAGATTGTAATAAAAACATGTGCCAGCTAATATCATTCCTATTACAACCGCAGCGATGATTACTCTGTTAAATGTAGACAAAAATTAGCTTTGATACGTTTAAAATGTAACATATCCTCCAAAATAAATTTAATATACTGACATGATCATCCAGATGTTATAATCCTTGTAGCTGCAACATACATTCTCGTCGCAGCAATATTCCCATGATTCACACAATCCCCATACACAGTAATGTGCACAAGCCTGAAAATAAATGTTATAACAGCCGTAATTGCAATTTTGATTAAATTTATAAGAATTCTATAAATATTAAAGTAGAAAGCAAAATTGTGATATATTATTGTGAGATAGAAATGTTTTTGTGATACGGAAGAGCGAGCTTCCCTTTAAAGTATCAGATTTCCCTACAATCTCTATGATAATTAAAAATACATAGATAAGCAAAAATCTTAATAAAATAAAAAATAATATAGAAAATATACATAAATTACCGGTGAAATCGCAAAAATCCATAATAATACAGAGTATACACTACTTGACAGATAATCCATTGTTATGTATGTACGTATTTACCACGATAAAGCCAAGTTGTACGTAAACTACACATGACCAGAGAGAAGACTGAGAGCGGCCATGCTATTGTTGTTTTTTACTACGGTTTCCAGCCGCTACTTTCAGCGCCGGGTTCCACTTTGCGTGGAATTCGCGAACTACGAAACGAGTTCCACTTTCATTCATGTCGTTGGACGTCACGCACACGGACACGGTTTCGTTTGTGTGCGTGCCTCCAACACCGATGCTCTCGATGCTTGGGAGTTCTACTTATCGACAGTAAAGTGGATGTAGCACGCATTCAAACCGAATGAAAGTGAATTTAGCACAGACTCTTACCGAGATACATTTTTATCGTATGCGCCTGAAAGTGGAACTTGTTTCGTAGTTTGCGAGTTCCACGCAAAGTGGAACCCGGCGCTGCAAGTAGCGGCTGGAAACGTCGTAAAAAACAACAATGGCATGGCCGCTCTCAGTCTTCTCTCTGGTATCGCGGCCGTCGCTCTTCCGCGAAGCGCGCGCGAGAACAAAAAATAATAAAATGGCCGGCGCGCGGACGAGAAACACGTTCAATTTGTCTCGCAATTAGTCGTGATTATTATTGTTTTAAACGCAAATATTGGTAGTACGTTGTAACACATCGGGCGTTCGAAGTGATAAATATTTGTAACGGTGCGGAAAAGAAGCAAGATATGGTAGCAGCATCCAAACTTCGCAAGAGAATTGGGCAATAATACTACAGAACAAGGTGAAGTATTATTATAAGTGAACACATCTCTCTAAATCTCACATATATACAATTTGCTTGTATTAATATTAAATAAAATATTGTTTATCATCGTTTATCATTTATATCTTTTTGTATAAATAATAATATACTATAACCATATATAATAATAATAATAATGTAATAATATATTTTATATATAATATATAACTATCTTATTATATGTTTTGCTTATGCATTTCTACTGGTGTGTGAAGTATGCGCTGTAAATACATTGCGCGCGTCGATATTTCGAGAATCGCAATATCGCGCGCTTCGATACATTCGACTTGTGGTGTGGGCAGTTGTGGCGGGCGCGCGACGCGAAGCACAAGTTCGTTCAAATCCTCTCGTGTTTTTCTCGCGACTCATTTGTCGTCTTACGCGCAAATATCAATAATTCGATGTGCGTCGCGAAGTCGAGCATTTGATACGTAAATAACGTCGTGTGCTCGCTGTTATTGCTAACTAGTGAGTTTTATTACGGTGTAATTGTATCGCGGCCGTTGGCTCTCCCGCGAGAGGCGCGCGCGAGACACAAAATGGTCACGCGACACAAAGAAGAAACGCGTCCGAATTGTTCCGTATTTCTCGCTATATATATCGTTTCGCACGCTAATATCGGTAGTATAAGTGTGTCGCTAAGTGTCGAGCGTTTGCGATGACACGTAATTGGCATCGCACACTCGCCGGTAATGCTAATAAACGAACATTATCGTGAAATCGTATCGCGGCCATTCGTGCTTGTCGTGCACGCGCGTATTGACTGATTTTGTGCAAAATATGCGGTATACATTACTGTAAAAACAGTAAGATTTCAGCAAGTAGTATTATAATATACGCCCGTACGACATTGAGTAATCAGGTGAGTGGGAGGAAGGAAGGAGAATGACTCGCGCTTACACGTGACGCGCAGTCAGTACGCATTTACCTTCGGTTGCCCTTCTATTAAGAACATGATATCGCGCATCCCAAAAACACAAGTCACGCAACAGTTCGTTTCTTTTCTGCAAAAACTAACGTTGACACATACACACAAAGTACCGTGACAACATTTAAACATTTTTATGCATTAAATTACTATTCTTCTATTTTTGTAAATTATAACAATATATTAATTGTTTTTATTATTGTCTGGTTTTAGATAGTGGAGAAAGAGATTGTTTATCTTTTCGTTCAAGTCGTCGCATGGATTCTCGTCTGCAAGATGTATCACGACTATTTTTAATCGTATTTAATTAATTTATAATGCGTGTTAGTATGTTATTTCTAAAATATTAAAGTAATTATTGATATTTTATATGATTATAAAACGAACAACTTTAGAAACGCGTTGAAAACTTTGCGTTTGAAAAATTGAACAATATCACGATATTACTCTTTCACAAAAATATGACAATTTATGTAATAATCTTATAAGTAAATATTTGCTAAAATATTGTTTTTGTGCGTTGTTCTTTTCAGACGCAGACAACTATTTTTCATGGACCAAAGAGGAAGTTGCGGCATCGAAGGCGCTAGTTCGGGCGACAGGATACTGGCACGAAGGTATGTTGTTTTCATAATCATTTTGTATGCATAACTTATAACCGTCAAATATATTTTCTTATAGGTCTTTTACTTATTAAATATTAAAGCCATATTTTGATATTAAAGTAAGCGTTAAAAACTTATCTTCAATTTAAGAGAGCAAATTTTCTTTTTATTACAGTGATGTGTAGCAGAAGGCGGCCAGCTCTCGGTGAGTACACTTTAGGGTTTTGGTGATGGTTTGAAATCGGTGCGAACCGCGCGTGTAGATCTTTGTTTTTATAAGTTTTGAAACAACGAGTACATAATTTCGATATATTACGTACTGATATATATGTAATTATGTTACATGTTCACAAAATCACACTAAAATATTATGAATTTTTTATCATACAATAAGTTATAAGTAACACAATTACGATCAAATCTATATAAAAATTAAAAGAAACATACATTCTAGAAAATTACACTTTGCTAGTTTTTAAACAAAACTTTTTAGACATATATGTATTGTAATATGATTTTAAATAATATATTTGTTATTTTTGTAAATTTTTTCTCGATGTTTCAATCTCTATCAAAGCGGAAATGAACTATGACTCAAAATGAGTCATGTGTAAGATATTACTTCAGTAAATCTCGTCGAAATAAACCGAAACTTTGTTCCGTTATAAATAAAACTTTTTCAATTCAAATTGTAAATATACAGTAATTGTTTTCATTCAATTTTGCCAAGTTTTTATATCGCAATATTTTAAAGAATTTCGTGTGTTCAGTTTGATAAAAAAAAGTGCAATAGTGATCAAAATGTGAACTGTGAAAAAAAGTAAAATGTGAAAAAGTATACTTAGACTTGGGTTAAATATAAAATTTTGCGTGTGTGTTTGTGTATATTTCGCGTCTTTCGCGTCGTGAGTGAAAATAAGTGCTACAACATGTGTGGCATACGCAAGGCACGACACAAGAATCACGCTGGACCATTTTTAATGAGAACTGTTGCAGAGGAAGATACATCGATGGACAACGAAGGGACCGCAAAAATATGAGTCAAAATCAAATTTTAAACCTTGGTACTTTTAGCTACAACTGTTTCTTTTTTATCCGAAACATAAATTTCATGCATATTGCAATCAATATGCATATTTTACAATTATTTAGTAAAAATTATAGAATTACAGTAAAAACATTAACTATAATAGACATAAAAATGTTATGTTTTATGAATTTTGTGTGAGATTTCATTATTTTCATTAACACACTAAATATGTATAAAATAAATATGTGTATTCAATGTAGCTAAAAGGAACAATTGTTTCGAAATTGCATGCGTAGTATCCGCTATATCAATCGCACTGATTTCTAATGGCGCAAATAAAGACAATCATATATAGTGATTTTCTTTATTCGCTATCTTTACATAATTTTGGTGGTGGTATATATGAATTTTCACTCAACTCAAAATTCAATTCTGTATAAACGCTTTTTGTAACAATATAATGTTTACAAGTTAACACTTTAAAATTTAAAGATTAAGTGTGTTTACATAAATTCTTAAATATATATATCTGATAAACAAGTGTTTTATAATTATATACATATTAAAATAACATATCAGTTACATATTATAAGTAACGTAACTGGACGGTTCTGAATAACAAAACTTGTTGTTTTACATTATTACAAAACATCTTACATCTAGTTACCATTAATTTAGCTGGCTGAATTGATTGGAACGGTACTGTGTGATTACAGAACAAATTTAATTTCTTGTGTTCTTCTATCGTCTGTTTGTTATATTTAATATTAGGTAATACAAGGAGTTTTGTTTTAAAAATATGCCCTATATACTTGTTCATCAGTCTAAAATTAATCTTTAATATACATTTTTATATAAGTATCTTACCTCTTAAATTATTTTTCCTTTAGTAATTTATTATTGTGTCTTTAAGTACAATTTTTTTCCATAATTATAAGAGTAACAAAAGTTTTATAAGCACAAAAAAGTAAAAACATTAATCAATTATATCAGTGTATTCACAAAAAAAAACTAACAACACAGGATCTCTCTTTTTATGCATGTATATTTAAATAAAACACACATGCAGATATTTCGATTGTAGGTTATCAGATTATATAATAGAGAGAGAGAGAGAGAGAGAGAGAAAAATATTAATTATTTTATTCTTCAAAAACTATTTTAAATTATATATACACATATAATTTAAAATAGTTTTTGCAGAATAAAATAGTTTTAATAGAATATTCTTTATATATACACGAAATTATCTTCTGCATGTGAGTGCGCGTCTTTATATTGTAAAACTTATTGCATTTCTTTAAATGTTATAAATATCCTACAATATTACTTCAAATAATTTCCTTTCTTTCTAATTATAAAAACACTAAACATGATTTTACTTAGAAAATATTTAATAGAGCATACATATACAATTTATCTTTGATTTTATATCTTATACACAAGTATAGAGAAACTGATAAATTTAACAAATGTTTATTTTATTATATATAATTTACATATATAAATATATATAGCTGATTATTCAGATCTCAGTTCTAGAAATTTAGGGAAGATTGTGTATAAGGTAATAAAACTCTAGTAAAACTTAACAACTTGTAAAATAAAATTACGCATGTATTTATCGCCCCTCTAATTATTTACTGAAATCAAGATATTATTTTAAATTCAATTTTTATAATTAACATCTTAACAACCGGCTCAAAACAGAGTCACTATGTAAACAATCAGTTTATTCGCGAATACGCTGCAACTATCGTCTCAGCAACCAGTAAATTATTCTGATCAATTAGTATTTGATAAATGAATTGTCATCTAGTAGTGGACGGCCGGTCAGTAAAGCATTAACAGAGATTATTTAAACATTCTGTCAAATACATATGTACATAAAATATGAAGAAAGTACTTGTGTCTCTTCAGTCCTTGCGGAAATATCACAATCATTTGTAAATTTTACAAATATACTTCTATGCTTCTCTCTTTTAACATAACACGACGAGACCGATCTTTTGTAAGTCTCTTTTGTTACTCTCTTACTAATTAATCGTTTCAATTTCCGTCCTTCTCTTTTTTTTTATATTGTGAAAATTATTTCTAGTCGCACTTACGTTACTTGAAAAAAAAAAAAGCAATTTGTAAAATTATCAATACAACTTACAAATTATACGTCCACGTTCCTTTTGCCGATTGGATATAACGGAGAGGCGCTATTGTATGTCTAACGTCCGGACTTTTTGATCTTCTTACGCAATCTTGACTTAAAACCCTGCATCCCTGATTCAAAATAACATTGCTATAACCACGAGGAATACTATCGCTGCTTGCTACGCGTCTTACGTCATTGGCTTTTCTCTCTTGATAATTTCTCGACGGCAAATTGTCTAACGTAGAGTCTCTAATTTTATATATAGATTGATTACTGCCGAGCAATCTCGGGCTCGGATTGATCGATACTGCTTTCGTGTTATGTGTTGAGCAAATTTTTTCGGCACATCCGTTTCGTCGATTTTGATATTTGTCGTTAGTTTCTTCACTTAACTGACGATCAAGTACATGATGCTCATCGATGTTATGATTCCCATCGTTATCAGGATACTGATTAAATGTTATTGTAGAATCAAGCGAGTCGGAGAATTCCGGGCTGGGAACCGATGACATGCTGTCAATATGGGAAAAAGTGACCGTCCCCTGTGGATTTTGGGGACGGTGTCAGAAACATCATTCTTCTAGTTCATCCATTCTATTTCTAACAGCCATCTCCACAACTTCAAGGCTCGGATAATCCAATTCTTTGACCAAGCACAGTACAGCTGATAGTATATTTGAATTCTAAAAAACAAATGCATGTTAAAAATGATAACAATATTTAACATTTGATAACGACTTATGCGTATTATAAAACATACTCTTGTTACTGGCCGCCTCTGATAGTAAAATTGTGTTCTACATTTGTCTTTTTCGGAATGCCTCACCCAACCGGGCACTTGAGTTGTGTCTTCCTGTAAACATCAAAACTAATTATGTAAAAAATCTTTCTCAAACAGTTAATCTTACATAGTACATTTGAAACAAATGATTGTATAGAATTTAATCTAACCCTTTCGACTTTTTCATTATGAACTGCCATCCTTCTTGGCTGAGGTGTCTGTTGCTGAGAGTCTTCATATTCTAACCTTGTTCTTTCGTCGTAGCTATAGTTATTTCTATCGTTGCGCTTGTCATCTGCGGTTTCACCGACAGCGTACTGTGTACGTTGCGACGTTGGTGTATACATACGCTGAGACACTTCGTTTCCACTGTATTCAGAATAAGCTCGCCTTTCATCATAATCTCCATTGTTCCGTTGTATTACTGGTCGATCATCGTAATCCTAAAATATTATTTTTTATTAAGAGCAAACAATATTTTGAAGCAAGTAGAAAATAGTATTCAGAACAAAGCTCTGTTAGTACGTTTCAGTTCAGTTTAGTTTAGTCATGGTTGTAAAAAGCGGCATGTTAGATAATAGATGGCACAAACACATATTAAATTAATAACGTCCTCTAAGCTGAGTCATACAAAGTGATGTGTAGCTAAAAGACACGTGAATCTGAAAATTCTATCTATGATGAAAAACAATGGAGATACAGTAGTCGTATCCAATGACCATCAGAGTTATTCAATGAATGTAACGATTACTACTCTGTATCGACGATGCGCAACTATGATAAATATACCTTAGATATTTCAAGAGTGTTAGTTGCCACAGTCTCACTGTTGTTGCGTGACTCTGTACGCACAGTATCATCTTTGCTCTGATTCTTTGAATGTCCATTTTGTAGCTGTTAGTATAATCAAGCGAATATAAGACTTTGAAATTTATAATTGTACTAGAGGACTAATACTTTTGAATTAATTAATTATGATGTGAAATTACTTGGATTAATTACTTTTGACCAGATGTTGCATTAAGAAGTGGATTTTATAAACAATTTGTTTTCAGATTCATATATATGTATATAACTATATTCAGTTATTAATCAGTCGTTATTTGACTTTTGAAAATGACTATTAAAAGAAACGTTATTTTTACTTCTATGAATGATGATAAGCATGACTGACCTCATATGCATACTGATTATTTTGTGAGTAATGATGGGATGTTGATGAGCTATAATTTGCGTTTCTTCTGTCAGGATCATATTTGTCATGCGTATGTTGTGTTTCATCAAAGCTTCTCTGAAAGAAAGCAGTTCTATATATATTATTTCAGTTTAATAATTATTCAAAAACCATTTTGTGAGTTAACGGATAATCCTTTTGTAATTCAATTTTTTTCCATCCATTTTGACGTTTGATGTGAAAAAAATTCAATAAAAAAGAATTTACATATATTACCTGATCGCTAGAAGAACTGTATCGCCTAGGCCGTTCCAATTCAGTTTCCTCAACGTATTCAATTGCAATATAATCAATTGCAATATCCTAATTTAGTAAATGTCATTTAGCATTTTAATAATTGTTAAAGACATTTAAAAAAAAGTAAATTAGTTTTTAAATTAATACACAAATTAAAAATATATAATTATTAATATAAGTATAATTTTAATAATGTTTAAATACATTTCTATTATTTTTGTAATATAACATGGATAATAGATTACACAGTATACAAAAAATATAAAAAATTAATGATAATAGTGTAAATATTAAGTCTATGCAATAATAATTTAGTATTTTACCATTTCCCAATATGATATTATGTGATTGTATAAATTAAGTTTTAAGACCGGCCCAGTGATCTCGCGGACTGAATGTGGGATCTGCGAGTAGGGATGTCCCAAGTTTGAATCTTCGGATTTTTCCGGGCCGGTCTCTTTCAGTCGAATTTACCGACTGAAATGCGAACTGAATCGGGCCTCCAATCAGCTAGTCCTCTAATTTAGAGGTTGAGCGCTAGATTAACAACCTAATTTACGAAACAACACCTTGCCCCGTAAAAAAAAACTTGTATTGATTATAAGACTGGAAGTTAAGTCTCGGAGCCAATAGTGGTGGTTCGGAGTCCACCTAAAATAGTAGGTTCTTGCTCGCACTCTAAATTTGAAAACTAGGTTTCTGGAGGCCCTAGCCCGACTCGGGCTGTAGCGCCAATAGAAAAGAGAAGAACTAAGTTTTACCTCTGGACTTGCTGCATCTGATTGGGGAGAAGCATCAACGTCAAGAGGATGTACTAAAGATCGACCAATTGCTAATGCAGTTTGCACTTCGTCGGATGATACTACTTTATCGTCCAATTTTTCAAGATTTGGCAATGCTCTAAGTACAGCTAATCGATATCTAGTAAAATAACACATAGGTTGTAAAAATCTTATAGGTTTTAATAATATTGGTCACGTGTTGAATATTTACCCATCTTTTTCTGCACACGGATTTTCACCAAGCCATAAGTTTCGTAAATTAGGTAATCCTTGGAGATAACAAACTTCATTTAAATCTTTGATATTGTTTCTTCTTATAAATAAATCCTTAAGCTTTTGGCAATATTGAAAATCAGCAAGGGTGTTAATATTATTTATGCTGAAAACAAATATGAATACTTTTTACTATTTATTTATACACTGCATCTTTTGTGCCTAAAGAAAAAGCAAATTTTATATAATTCTCCTCTCTCTCACACATATACACACACACAAGTTATCTTATAAATGCACAAGATGTAGATCATATATTTTTCAATGTTACTCAGCTCAATCACAATGAATACAAAGCATGTGTGGGCAGAACAACTTCTAAAGTTGTAGGTTGTGACCATGAGTTTAATACAATCATGTCCAAAGTAGGAACACATTGCAGTATCTGTGTTTACATAAGATGAGACATATCTTGGATCATGATTATCATTAGAACAGATTCATTCTTGTCTGTGATTTTTTTGCTAACAAACATTTGTAAAAAATTACAAATTTCAACAAACTTTTAAATGACTTTATACTTGTGTTTATTTGTATTATTGTCAGACAAAATTTTGCATGTGTCATAACACAATTTTCTTAGTTTGATAATTGTTGATCTAAAGTTTTGCTGTATCTCAACTTACCTCAGTGATAATACTTCTACATTCTTCATTTTTCTTAAGATGCTAACATCTGTTAATTCTGTTCCCCTGTATCAAAAATTTATATTAATATCAAATGCAGAGATATGAGCTTTGAATTTTTGTAAACACACATATACGAAGGAACAAAACTAGAGCTAAAGCAAACACAAATCTTTGCCAGTCTTCCATCTTTTGTATGTTAATATCTTGGAAATAACAGTTACGCCTGGGTGATTATAAATTCTTTTTTTCCCACGACAAGACGCGTAAAAATTCCAATAACCTAGTCGCGCGATCTTGTTTGTATGAACGTATTGCTAACTTCGAGATAATCGTAATAATCGGAAAATAAGTAACGACGGATGTTATATCGTTAAAGAAACTCCGATGTCGATGCGTAAATACTTACCAGCAATTGAGTTTCTTTACGGCGGAAAAGTCAGACACTCGTGTGCGAGCCACAACCATCTCCTCGGTGAGCTTCACCATCGTGTCATTCGCGTTTACACGTCGTTAGACGATGAAAAATCGACGTACAGTCGTCCGATGAGAAATCTAACGTTGATTTACAATGCGAGATCGAGATTCCTATCACAGCGAATTTTTTAAGCAAAACATGAACATATTCCTAACCGATCGCCATGATGCCTTACCGTCAACTAGTCGCAAAGTAGGTTGCGATTGCTGCGAACAGTGCGAACGCTTTCACTGATTGCGCTTGCTCCGTTTGTAGATCCCCGATTCATGCGCACGCAGCAACTTAAATGGTATGTCTATGCTGCAGTATTCACGCATCTTGGCATGCAATACAAACTACGTGCGACTTTGAACAAAAACACACAACGTATTTGCACATTTTTGAAAATAATATATAAGTCTTATACGTATATATAAAAAATAATAATTGTAAAATAATAACTGAATTGATCTCTTAGCGTTAAAAATATAATTATCTTCTGCGATTTTGTTTTTTTTTTTATTAACGCACACATCGATTCAGTGATATTCGAATTTTTGACATGTGGCGCGCATGCGTCAAACAAGCGGAAGTTTCGCGCCAAGTCTCTTTGCGATCGGATGTTTTGCGGCAAGAAAGTTAAATAATTTTGCAGTTTTTTCTCGTTAAAGTAAGTCGCGCGTATGAATAAATATCGAGAGTGCGCGAAAGTAATACAAGTGATATAGCACATTATTTTGTAATGTGTTTTAGTGATGCAACGAACGAAAACGTACGTACAAGTGGTGTAAGTTCAAATTTCGCACGGCACGCGCAAGAAACAATGTCAAATCTATTTGGTTACGATTACGCAAATAACTAAATTATCTCGTGTTTGTTCTTTGTCAAAAGCTGCATCGTTTTAATATGTTAATTAGTCCGCGCGGAAGAGAGGAATACTAGAATTAATTAATAGTGAATTCAGTTTTCGACGCAACGATGATAAGAAAAGATAGTGTCTGAGAATAGAGAGATGTGTTTTTTTTTAATTTTTTTCCGTAACTATAGGGTGATCGTTACATTAACTTGTGATAAATAAAAGACATTGTTCGATGTAGCGTGTGTACGTTTTTCGTACATATTAAGCAATGGCTGCGCGCGGTCAGCAAACTTCAACGCTTAGTAGGCGCTTTGTGCTTGTTGTCTATGATTGGCCTATTTCTCCCGATCTATTGCAAATATATATATATATGCCAATTGTACACGCAATAGGACACACATTAAGTGCAGAGTGCTTACTCAGCGCTTGATTTTTGCTGGCACAGCTATTGCAAAAAGCAAATTCAAGCGGAGTTTGTGCTCAACGCAGCATAAATATGGGATCACATTGGATCGGTAAGTGACCGTCACTTAAATATGTTTTGGATACAATAATTTATTTTCCATCGTCGCCCACGGCTCCAGTACATGTACAATACTCAATATATAATGATTCAATAATGTCATTAAATACGAAGTACGAAATCTATCTAAATGCTAATTGTTCTAGATCGATACTTTGTCTCGTTTGTTTGTTTTTTTTTTTTTATTTTCATACAAATAAAATGTTCGATAATCAATTATTGACAATTATATTAACATATAGGTAGGTAGGTAAACGTTTTTGTTTTGTTTTTGTCGTAATATTGCGAAGCGTCCACAAACCTACCTCCGTGAGATAAATTAGATATATATACCGACATATATCTGAAATATTCTTGTAAAAACGCCATTTCTACGTTTCTGTTTACGCGCGTGCGTGTTCTCGTGGCAATATAAAGTCGTCCTCATGAAAGTCCGTAGAAACGTCAAGCATCGATGGGAAGACCATATTTCTTACGAAAGCTCAATGCACTCGATATATTCGCGGACAAATGCGATACGATTACGCGATATTAATCTAAATTGGAGAAACGACGAAGAGAGAGATTCAGTAAAACACAATTCAGTAAAACAATCGCTCTAATTAATTAACACACGTGTAGAGATAAAGAAATTGTCAATAATCTATACACATATACGTTATTTTTATTCATAATATATTATATTCATAATAATAATTGTTTTTATAAAATATTTATATATATATATAATAAGGTTTTATATATGTATATATATATACACATTTTTTTGAAGCGCTAGCCTAAGCAACCTGCTCTCAACTTATACTTCAATATAACGAAATCCGATTTTGATCTTTTCATGATTGATGTCGCTTTGTCCGCGAACCACTAAACTAGCAACAAATGTGCAAAATTAACATTACACTTCGTTAATGAGACTGCTTATCTGACGTAATGAACATTGTGCGACTTGGCCATTTGGCACTCACGACGATTGTACGATGACGAACGTAAGAAAATCGAGTCGATTGCGAATAACTGTTCTCTTCGCGTTTGTTCGATAACATTTCGTGTATGTGTACACATGTGTGTGTATACAGGGTATGTGGTTTTTTCTTGTAAGTGCATATAAATAAGTGTGTATACCGCCGTAGGAAAAATTAAAGTTAAAATTTCGAGATGAGACCGTTTTTTGTTCAGAGCCATGCGACATCGGAAGGATGTAAAATTAGAACTGACTCAGTTCGAATGAAAGAAAAGAATTCGATACTCGTCTCGACGGATATCATGACACAAGACCATATGCCGGATATGTATATCGCGTCGCGGCCGTATTCCGAGTAGCTCGTTTCCACGTAGGCAAATATACAGTCAATAGTCGGGATCGATACGATTTGTCTTAATAAACGCGAGAAAGAGAAGTTAAGAACGTGAAAAAGTTCAGAACAGCAGAATCAAACGTAGATCGTAAATCTTATTGCGACGATAGAGCAAATTTGTTTTTTTTTTTTTTTTTTTTTTGGAGGGGGAGATAATTCTCAATAAAACCGAATAAAACACTTGATTATATTTAGCGATAATATTAACCGCGCTAATATATTCAGGTAATGTTGTATAAGAGGTGAGAAAGAGAGAATTCCACTAATATCATGTATGTTTTTTTTGTTTTTTTTTTTTTTGTTTTTTTTAATACTGCTGTCGATTTGTTTCGGTAATACATGATTTAGAGAAAGTTATCGAAGCGGTTTCTGAATTTCTTCAGCTCTAGCATACAGACATACGCTACCCCTCGCGAAATATACACGATAAGAGGTTATTACGCAGCACAAGAGCTTCTAAGCGGATCTAATAAGTTTCGAATGAACTTTGTGTAGTACATCATCGGTAGTACGTATAATTTTTTATTACTCGCCGTCGATTAAAATTACGAATTTCTCTCTCAATAATATATATCAGTCGAGGTGATCTAGCGTTAATCTATTTCGCTCCTTTAAATCACCGAGAAAGAGAGTGATTCTCGTCTCGCAAGCCTGAGTTCACGCGACATAAACTCTCTAGGACACTTCGTTTAAATACGTATAAATTTATATCAAGAGTTTGTGTTTGTTTTTTTTTGTTAATCATCGAAAAATCATCTAAACGTAAGTTCTTCTCGAAATGGAAGATTTGGTTTTTATGCGACGGTGGAAACGACGATGACGTTGTTCTATTTTGAAAAGAAAAATCCGATGAGTTGCTTACACTCAAGTGAAGAGTGATTAAGACTACTTGTTCACTCTAGCAAATGTCATAAGAAACTTTTATTTTCTAGTTTTTATTCTCGTTAATTTTATATCGAGTAAATTCGAGCTTTTAGGACATTTTTTCATCAATTGTCTAGCTATAGAAAAAGCAATAGTTTTCTTTTAATATATTACTATAATATTGTATAGCATAGTAGATTTTACGATTGTATGATTCAACGAGTGAGTCACATGCATACCCTGTAGGAAATATAGTTTAGTTCCGTGTTACTTAGCGTGTCCATCATCGTTACCAGCCGACGCAGTTCTGTTATTACACAAGTGTATGTACCATATATATTACTTGCATTGGTTGTTTTTTTCACACGTTTAAATTTTACGCGGATAGACATCGAAAAAACATTTGGCAAAACACCTGAAAAAGTCGAGGAGTGATTATAGTTCCGTTATTTAGCTGTACTCTCTACAGGGAAAGAGCGACGTGTGTAACATCGCTTTATCTCGAGATTCATTTTAGATCCCATTGAATTGACACCATCTAGTGGATAACGGGTTATCACGGGATATCGAGAGAATGAGAGAATGCATCGTTTTCCTATATGTGAAGCATAGCGTCGATTTTGGTTAGTCGTGTATGTGTATGTGTGTGTGTGTGTGTGTGTGTGTGTGTGTGTACGTAGCCACGTTAGTAAAATATAGAAACTTTGAATCCTAGTCTCTGACAATAATTTGCACTGGCCTTGTATTTTGTATTAATACTTTTTTTGTCCGTCAAAGATATACGTTAAATATCCATATCGCAACTTTTATGATGCTCTTTTTTTAATAATATGTAGATATCTGATGTCTTTATGAAAATATTAAATTACTATAAGCTTACATATATGTGTCGATGCATTTTTCATTAATGAGGTCATCAATTCGCTATTGAGATGCAGCACGCCGGTATATGAAAAGAAATCGATAAAACGTATTAAGAAAAAGTGATTCAATATATAAAAAAGAAACAGTATTTTATATGATAACAGAATCTATCACATAAATGAGATAAACAATTGAATATTTTCATTACTCTTGCCGTCCTGTATGTTTATTGAAAATCAATTGATTATACTTGATCTTGATTTTCTATAATGAATGTAATAGTTAAATAATGTATTTGATTTAATTATAAACAATTTTATTTATCGCGTTGTCTTCGACGATAATAATAAATCAATCTAAGCGAAATTTACGGAACCGACGTGCAAGTTGAAATTATTGTCATCAATGTTGTCGAATTGTTAAGTGATAAATGACGCGACGTCAGGAATATATACTGTGAGCATTGGATTCGAAAACGTTCAAGTCTTGAAGCACGCAAGTACACGAAGTATGCAAATATTCTAGTCCACTAGAGTGTACAAAAGTCATCGTTTGTAGTTTTTTTTTTCGAACATTTTTTTCACGACCGCTCTTCACTCACGCTTTTTCTATACAAATACATTTTACACGACTGCATGTTACGAATTTTACTTTTTTTACGTTTATAAACTAAGACATTAGACTGATAAACGAATTACAGGCATACTTCCGTAATATGGTAATATTCGACCACAGGCACGAAACAGTCCAACTAATATAACAGTCGTTACTATCAATATATACGTATGTGTATGTTATATTATTACGATTTGCACTCTAGCTTATTAATACTATATTATCGTAAATTATAGTAATACTTATTATACTCTTATAGTATTATTTGTGTGTAATTATATGTTAATATTATTATAATATATATATATATATATCAATATTTCTCTAGTGTCAAAATGTCACATAGTTTTTTTGCGTGTAGTTACGTAAAAAGTTTCTCTTCTTTCAAGATAGGCACAACTGATGGCAACAGAAAACATCTTCTCGAACAGTATTGATTTAATTGTTATTGAAAAATCAATGAAAACATCTTCATTAAATGTTCAAGCAAATGTGTTTTGTTGAAAAACAAGAATAAAAAGATTTATCTTTTGATATTACATTCGAAACTCATTCATAATTTTTAAAAGTTTATTTAATTTTTTAATTTCTGTTTAGTATATTTAGATTATTTCCCGCAGATCTAATATATTGTATACTTTTACCGCATTTGATCAATTATAAAAATTGCTTTTTACTTCGATTAATTTTGATACGGAAGAAAAAGATTTTGCGATCACAGCGCGAAACAATTCGTTCTTACGGCGACATAATTATCATCTCGATAGTCAATTCAAATATATTCAACGAAACTATTCTTTAATAAATCTATTCGTATAATCACACACTAACTATAGTCGACTGTATAAAACATGCTGCGTAACAGTTAAACTTTTTTCCCTGTGTAGAAGTATGTTCTTTTTTCCCTGCAATCTCTCTCTCTCAGAAAAACTTCTATCTAAGAAAAATGTTTTCCAAATTGATCACAGCTAAAACAAAGCGCGACAGTTTTGAGATAAACTCTTTCATATCTACGAGTGTGGAGTTTTTTGCACGTTACGCGCAAACATACGCTATGAACAATCTTTCATCCCGAAGAAATCTAAGGACTAATCTCGATAATTGAGGTAGAATCATACGCGGGAAAATGAATCCGATCAGATGCATAAATAATTCAAAGAATCGCTAATAGCAATAGAGTTTTATAAAGATCGATCGATTTCAAAAAGAGAGGAAGAGAATAATCGTTATGTTTAAATAATGTATAGTTCAATTACCTGCACATCTCATCGGATACATTCTCATTTCATATAAATTAGAGACAACGCACGTACACATAGTCTATTATAAATTCTTTCGAACACACCGCGATTTCCAACAAACGCTAAAATTAAACTGAACTCAACGAAAAATTTAATACACAAAACTACACTCTCTTGTTTAATAAAGTACACTACCGTTAATAATATTATTATTGCGTAGGAATTGTTCATAGGTACTATATATATTTAATAATAAATTTCCCGTAATTTTTGTTTTTTTTTTTGTAATAAATAAACGCGATCAATCAGCGCGACAATTTGGCCGATGCAAATTGGCGAATGATAATAATAACAGAAACTCAATGCTTGCGAATTGAGAACTGTAGCCCTCGTTTCTCCGTAGAAAATGCGTTTGTGCCGTTTTATACAAAAGAATTTTTCAACTTACAACCGTCTCTTATTAGAATAAATTTATCTTAAATAGTCTAAAGATACCGAACGATAACGTATGATACAGAGTCTGTACAAAAGTACTGCGTGAAACGTCTATATTCCTGTGTGTACGCGTTGTATGAATATATGTAGTGTGTGTGTATGTGTGTGTATACATATGTCCGCGGCTTCAGTGTGCACGTTACGATTTCTACGTAGCGAGATTTCAACTCGCGGAATTGCGTTTACTTAATCACGATATAATAATACAGCGATCGCTAATTATAACTTCACTCTAGGAACTCATGAGGATACCTTGATTGATTCGCGCGATTGTGAAGTTCCGCGGTCAGACTAGTTATTTCTTTTTTTTTTTTTTCTCGCGATTGCTTCAACAGAAGTTAACGCTAAAACGTCCGAGTCTATCCAGCCGATCTGTCAAACTGCATCTTTGAACATCTGCAGTTTACAAGCGCTACACACCGACGTGTATTTGTAATAACGGTTTTGCGAAAGCGCGTTATATGAGAGATAATGGAGTACGCAACAATATCCTACATATAGTCCGATGATTCTCTGACGGTAAATCACATTTGGCGAAGAAGTAATCTCGAAAGGCAAATGTATAACGCACGCGAACGTTCTAGCGCTAAATTGATCGAGTTAATTGAAACGGTTCTTTCTTTCTTTTTTTCTCTTTTTTTTTTGTGCCAGCTCTGTATAATACACACACACACACGCAGAACACGCGGTGCGTACTTTCGTGCACTTATCTCGTAAGCGAAACACGTACGCGAAATGCACGAATGATCAAACGCGTTATTCTCCGTGCGTATGTGTATACGTTTATAATGTCGTGTATGTACAGACGATACGGTCGTCGCCGGTTTTTAATCGCTAAACGGTCTGGAATAATAGCCACGGTTTTAACATTAATAATACTAGATTAATCGCTTCTGATACAATTCTTTTTTTATCTCGCTATTAGATCGCGGCGCAATCGCGTGCTCTCGACGCGCGGCCTTCTCTCTCTCTCCAGAAGAAGAGAATAACACTACAACGCGCGACGGTAACGTTTTATTTCCGATGTTATCGTCGTCGTGATTGATGCGTCGCGCGCGCGTCGAGTCGCGCGATTATGACAGATATTACACACAGACCGTGCGAAATCGCAGAAATTGTCGCGCGACAAAAATTTCGTCGTCTCTCTCTCGCGAAAGATCTCGTGAAGAATATCTCTACGTAGCACCTATTTGTCGTAAAATCGTGTAATTTAGTTTATATTACGAGCGATATCCGACATTTATAGAACGCGGACTCTTTGAAAAGTTCGCGCGAGAGAGGTGTGTGTTCCTCTCTCTCGTCGGTGATTCTCGCAAACATGTGTTTTTCGAACAGGCATTCGCGCGCACGAAGAGAACTCGATTCGAATTGAACAAACGTCGAATTGCACTGTCGTAGTGTCACTTTGCGGGACTCGAGCAAGATCTATCGCGTAAAAATTCGTCGCTCGAATGTTTCTTTTTTTTTACGAATGTAAAAAAAAAGAACTCTCTTCGAGAGCGCGAATGTTCTATTATCGTTTCACGCACAACGATCGATTCGATACATTATCAGAGATCAGGTTCGGTACTTCGACGAGATCTGTAGCTTGAATCTCAATAAGAGATTCGCGACAGTCCCAAAAGCGATTTTTTACGACTATCGCTTGGCTCGCAACATTTTCATTTCTCTTTGTGGCATCGAGATGAAGAGATTTAATACTGATAAGATGCAATCGCAGTCCGTTGGAAGTGCTCGATTTGAGAACAATATACTCAGTACACTTCGTGTCTCGCGTTTGTTTTTCACGCGATTACATACGAATGTCGTCAAATCGGACAGTCCGAGTTTTTGTACGAGTGACAAGAAATTAGGCTGACACTCACAGCATGCGATCTCGAGTGTGGTGTGACTGAATATATATATGTATATATATCTTTGCCACAAAGTACGTCCCTGACCGCCCTGCTGCCGCCCCCAGGTCACCTTGGCGTAATTATCCATCTCCTGCCCCACGTGTTCTTTATTTCTGCGGAGGTTCGATCATAGTTTGTTTTTTTTGTTTATTTCGTGGGTGCGGTTGCGTTTCGTAAATGTGTAAAAGTGACGCGTTGTTTTCTTCTGTTTGAAAATAACTCTTAATTACAAGGTCAGTGCTTAAAGAACTGTGTCTTCGATTATGTACGTACAGACGCAGTGTGGAACGCCAATAAATATATATCGTGCTTATAATGACGTTGTAATTTAGAGTCGGGTTTTTATGCAATTTATAATTGCTTAATCGTTATCTCATTTTATACTCGTTAGCTCGCAAACATTGTGCTGCGATTGCCGAGAGTTTTTGCTAGAATAGTGAATGAGAGAGATCTGAAGAACGGCTTGCCTCTTTGTTTTAATGGACGCGGGGAAAGTGTCTCTTTACACGAGTGAAGATTCGCACTTAGAAGCTGCCATCGTTCAAATTTCTCTAATTAGTCGGTGAGTTGAAATGCAACAGAGGATAGAGAAGAAAGTCGTTCGTCGGTGCGTGGCTTTACGTAAGTTTCAGACAGTTGCTCGAAGAGTCTCGTTAGCTTGCTTCTGCACTCTTAACCTTTTTTTTTTCCCGCGCACAGTACGTTTGCCTTAACGTTCACTAAAGTGCTAAAGTCGTACGTATTATTTTATTAATATACACGCGATCTACGTATATGTCCTCCTGCGCGAGTGTAACGCGACACCTCCGCGGAATCTGTTCGAAGTTGGCGTAACACGAAAGCTGAGGTCGTTGAGCCTCGGCTCATGAGTTTCGACGAAGTTTTCACACCTAAAAGGCACTGCGATCGACATTTATTAATTATTGTCGTTGCACCAACTTCTTCACGTGGAAGAACGATTTGTGTTTTGTGCGCAGTCGCTATACGTTGGCGGAAACGTTTTGCTGCATTCCTCGCAAAAGTGTATACCGAAGAAAAAAACGAAGATTAAGTATCGAAATTTATTCTTTACGTCTACAAAACCGGAAGTGCATCGGATATATCGAGCGACTTTAGCTCAGCGTCGTAACAATACGTACTGCGTGTGTTGTGAGTATAAAAAAGTCGAGTAGTAATCGTAAAAATTGAAATTTTAATAATTCATTCATCGAGGCCGATGTAAGCTAGTTTATTACGGAACGTTCCTTGAAAAATCTGGCGTTAAAAATCAAGTGTAGTAATAGAGTTCACTTGAAAGTGAAACTTCAACTAACGCAGGCAGCAGTGAAATGTAACACGCCGCGTTCGCTTGATGCAATCTCATTTTGAGAAAATGTTATTGCTGAAGCATGCAAACGCATTTTAGCCACGTTGTTGTAGGTGTGAAAATGAAATTTATTGCTCGTGCTTTGTCTTGCTCTTGTGACTCGGCGATATCGTTAACTCATCGGCAATGCCAAAGCGATCAAAGCGTGAATGGATCAGTTATAACCGAGAGCCAATTTAATTTGTCGTAAACAATACAGACGCGCACATTTTTCATCCGTCACTTTCACCTTCGGCTCTATGCCCAGCTTAGATGTAATTGTTCGCTTTTTCACGCTTTGATCGCCACGCGCGGCGGAACGCGATTGTATATATAGTAAATAAATGTTTCCCGAGCTCATAACCGCTCTCTTCGTTCGTGTAAAAACATATATATATATATGTATATATGAGATCCGCTCGCCATTGTAGCAGCGTGACAAGTTTCGTTTCTTATCGTCAGAAGCCCGAAGTTACAACTAAAACGATGTAAAGGAACATACACGTCGACATATATAGCCAAGCATTCTCTTCGTTAACATTCTCAAGCGATTATTTAAGCATATTACCGAACCGTTGCAGTATTTTAAGTAATACGTTTATCCTCTCACATTGTGAGCGATTAATCAATACTGAGACTAACTGCGAGTCCCAACTGAAACGAAAGAAGTGAGCGCTAACTGTGCGATCGGTCAAATCCCAACGTTTCAATCAGGAATCTCCCTTTTACACTAATTATTACCACACCTTCGCGATTGCTCTCGGTTGACAGCTTCGCGAAGTGCGTTAAATATTACATCCGTCCTCCCCATTTCGTATTTTTCAAATCATCAGGGCGTCCAGAGGGAACGCTTACTCACATTAACCGCAGGTTCCGAATACTGTAACTACGCGCAACACATCGCCAACGGCGGCGGCCAGGCGAGGCCACCCCCGAATACCGTATAATTCTGACGCACGCGACATCTCGTCGACGTGTACGTGTACGATTTTGATGGTCGGTGGGGCAGGCGAGGTTCTCCCTAGAAAAGTAAAAAGGAAACCCGGGTGCGGCGAGCGTCCCCCTTGGCCCGTCGGGCCATCCCGAACTGTCAGACAGACGGGTCGCTGCCGGGGGCGGAGCCCGTCTTGCTGCCGTCGACGCCAACTCCGCCACCGTCGCCGTCAGCTCCCCCGCCCTCTCCGCCCCTGTACGGCGAGCCGCCGGCACCGCGCGCCGACAGACCTCGGAAATCCAGGTTGTACTGAAAAAACGTAGAGCGCAATGGTTATTACACACGGTACACGACGCGTAGTCCCTTTGGGACTTGCAGAATTCTCGATAGGGTGGAGAATCAAGCGGAGGCTCGCCGAAAAAGATGTTCCGTTCGAAGTCCACCCCACGAGAAATAAATCAGCGTTTCTCGATGTGATTGGATTTCCGTTCCAACTTTCAACGAGCTTCCGATTGCACTAATGTTACGCTCCAAATATCTTAGCACTCGAATTAGAATGAAAATATTAGATATATGCATATATATGTTCTCGAGAAAAAGAGAGGTGTCACGTGCTGTGACATTGTTACGCTCGTGCCGTCATATTTGGCGAGTCAGTTTGAGATCTAAGTAAAAAAAGTCACATACTCTGACAAAAGAGAAGACAGACAGAAATAAAAGATAAATTTTTTTTATCTAATGCAATATTTTTTTAAACAATTTATTTTCAAAAAGAAGTGCTTCTTCCATTATCTTGTAAAAATATTTTGTTAGAGTATGCGATGTTAGTGAAAAGATATGTTAGATTTCATTACGAGATACATTGTAGCCATTCCTGTAAAGGTAGCTGAAAAAATGGATTAATTCAAATCGATTATTATTACGTGGTTTGTGTTATTGGATGGACGTGGAGGATCGCGTTGTGTGTTGCTTTAGTTCGAAGCAAAATGCGAATTAGACAAAAAAACGGAAAGATTGCAAAAAAGCCGCAAACAAAGTCTATTGTCAGCTGTTGTTAGTTCTTCTATATAAAATAATAAAAAACCGTGAAGCCATTAGCGAAGCTAAAAGGCAAAAGATTGTCGTAATTTTGGTGAAATTATTTTTCACTTCGGTCCCTTGCGAACAAGTTGAAATTGCAATTTATAAAAATTTTGGAGCGCAGTGTCACACCAAAATTACGGCGATTCGATATTGGCTGGTGATCTGACGGAAATTAAAAGATTATACAAAGCAAAATAAAAGAAACAAAACCAAAGTCGAACCTGTGCGAAGAACGTGTAGTGTTCTCGACGTGTGCGTGCGTGCGTGCGCGTGAAACGTTTTTTTCACGACAGTGTCACGTGCCACGTGCTACGGCACGACGTATTACATAAGGGCCTGCTATTATCTCGGTAGCGTGGCGTGTCTTAAGTGCTGCAGCTGTGCGTGGTGCAGCTGCAGCTGCAAGAGCTGCAGATTCTGCAGACAGTATGGCGGTTGCTGCTGCGCTCCAGGCGTCGTGAACGGCAGTGCGGACGGATGGACGAAGGCACCAGGATTCCGGGACGTCCCGGAAACGGCGGACGGATTCGGTATGGTGCCGTAATTGAAGGGAGACAGGGTGGGAGGCGGTTTCAGGATGTTATAAAATTGTGCGGACGTGAGCGGGTGGGGTTGCACGTAGGGACTCGTGGATGGCAACAATTGCGGACTAATCGGGTACAAGCAATCCTCTTCGGCCTGCCCGGGCACCATCATCGGGCTGAGTTCCGTATATTGCGGCATGACGAGATTGTGCTATAGATGGTGAATAGAACGGAAGGAGATAGAGAGAGAGAAAGAGAGAGAAAGGTGCACTCGATTTTTTTAGTCTGAACTAGTGATTCTGCGCTGTTGACTCTGCGAACCTGTACGAGTACTTGAAGTACAAATATATGTATCCTCGCGACTGATATTAGAAGTTAATGAGTGTCTGTAAAATTTTCTATCTTTCAGCAAATATCAAATCAAATACTCGCACAGAACCGATCGAGATAATTTTATAACGTCTCAATTCGAATCAGTATATATAAATTATAAATAATTTTTAATTATATACATAAAAAATATTTAGCTTATAAACACACATTATTAAGATGTCACGAAAAAAAACTGTTTATATTTTTAGACCGTACCAATTCATCCAATACAGACAACCCTGATCGCAAAGAAAATTCGCGTGTATGCTTGCTCTTAAGACATAAATCGATCGAGCGTGTAGGATATTTTCTTTGCTCACCTTTGTGGCGCAGACAAAGCACGTTGTGACCACTTTCGAGATCACATTCATGAGATTTTTCGTTTCTTGTATAACATTATCGACTTTTGTGAAAGTGGCAGCCTTGCCGACGGTAGGGTTCTTCACGGTGAATTGCAGTTGTTGAACATAAGTCGGCACACGATCCAAATTTTCCAGAAGTTCTTTCTTGTGCGGCCCACCTGGTACCTGCATCCATGTAACATCATATACAAACTCATATCTCCGTTCGTGTCGCAAGGTACATTTGTTTTTCACTTAATTTTCAACGATTTGAAAATAATCAATTGTAATACAAACAAATACTTCAGTAATACAAACAAATACTTCACATAACAAGTACTGAGTTTTTATTTATCGAATGTAAATAAATACAAAAAAAAAGGGATATAGCTAATAATAATATCTATACAAGTTCTAACACAACAAGACAAGTTAATATTCTAAAATAGTTTTGATATTGATTTTCAAATATTACATCTAAGAATTATTATTTCTATATTTTAGATTAATATAATTTTTATGATATATTATATTATATAATATATATACAAAATTTATAATATTAAAAATGTATAAGATTTATACGTAAAAATAAGATTTTTTTGTAACATTGTCCTTAAGTGTTCTCTGTTTACGTGTGATTCTATATTATTCTTTTTAAATGTCAAAACCATATATGATAAGGACGGATAAACAATCGTTGAAAATATATGTTTACCTTGCGATGTCACTATTGTTTATATTTAGAGCATTTCTTTAGAGTTTCTGTAAAGCAATGCTTGATTCTATTGTTGGCAGTTTTATTGAATGACTAATAATAAATACTTTATGATGTATTATGTAATTATAGATATTCAGAAATTTGCATCTAAAAAGTTAACAGAAAAATCGTCTATCTTTCCTAATGGAACACAATGCAAGATCTTGAACAAAATAGTTGCTCGAGATAGATATCAGAGTGACTGTGTGAAGTGGCAGTGAAATATAGTACAGACCTTGTTATTTTTGCAAGCTTCCCTTTTACGTGTATTCTGTCTTTACATGACACGTTATATGCCGTGTAAAAAATATCGTAATATTATTTTTAAAAGCTAATCTGTATTTAAAAAAGGTTACTTTTGCTTTTTGGAATATCTGTATAATGTGTAATATAAAAAAATGTTGTAGAATTTATTTGGTAAAATACTTTTCGAATACTTTTTATCGTAAAATGATATTGGAAGCTAGCAAAAATTTCGAGACATAAACTCATGCCCCAGATAGTGGAAGGAGAGGGACCACAATGCACATAGACGTCGTCCATAGACGGAAGCATTCCCGTAGCATCTAAAACACACCTTTCTAATCGTACACAAAAAAGTCGTAAATGTACGTACACAAAATAGATTTGCTAACAAAAATCATGAACGTTCGTTATGACAGAGTTATTATAAAATGACAAATGACGTAGAGGACACGGTAAAAATTATTTTCGGCTTCCAAAACATTCATCGAATAGTATGTAGTATCACCGAGGATCTCATGTAAAATGTGACAAATAATTAATTGCTATGTGAACGTGATTGTTGTACGTGTATAAAAAGTACTAGTTTATATCGGGATATGATAAATTTTAGTTTTTTCTCAAGCATATGAGATATGTTACAACATGTCATCATTGTATTTTTACACTTGCTATTTGTGATAATGATCAGTAAAAGAGAATCTACGTGCGTGATGCTGCATAGCAATAATTATGTAC
Organism: Pseudomyrmex gracilis; assembly: GCF_002006095.1. Taxonomy (NCBI): domain Eukaryota; kingdom Metazoa; phylum Arthropoda; class Insecta; order Hymenoptera; family Formicidae; genus Pseudomyrmex; species Pseudomyrmex gracilis. The sequence continues at coordinate 384,936 of NW_018020628.1, forward strand.
ATATACAGAGATAATATATACAAATGTAATGATAACACTCAACACAGTGGAAAACAGTGATTGATCGCAAAAAAGAGAGATAGAGAGAAAGAGAGAAACAAAGAGAGCGCTATATATGCGGCAATGAGAGACTGATCTCCGTATAAGGCGAGAGACTGATATCTATTATAATCCAAAAGGATCTAAAGTAAAGAGAGAAAAAGTTACCTGGATGAAGGCATTCAAGAGCGAGGGTATAAAAAAAAGGATCGTATAATACAGAATATATTACAAGGTTAGCGTTTTTTTTGTTCTTTCTCTTGAGAAGAGTATAGAGAGATCAAAGTGAGATTTCGGGTGAGAGACTAGGTATATTCGGCCTAGCTAGGAGGGGGAGTTCGAAAGAGGGCAGCAAACGTGTTAATTCGAACATGTCTAATGCTAATAACGCGTGTCGAAGCTAAATCTGGTCTGGCAATCGACGCTTGGAGCTACTTTTAATGTCTTCCAAGATATCATACAATTTTGCGACTCTCTCTCGTCTATTCATCTGTCGAGTATATTAGGTATCGATTTTCCTTTTCGAAACTTTCAGAAATTAAGCTTTAACGTTCCTCAACTAAAGATAATATTGACGTATCGACAGAGATGTCTTTCACGATATATATATATATATGAACGATATGTGTGCGTATATATTATATGTTCACATAGTATATGAACATATGAACTTTTCTGTCATCGAAGATCAAACCGTTATTGTTCAGATCTATAAATGAACACGTTGCGACGTTAATCAACATATAAATGTACGTACATACATCGAATAAATTTTTGACTGGATGCAGCTTCGACATTGCGACTTACGAAGAAATGAAACTCAATAGCGTAATGTAAAAAGATTCCCAATATATATATATGTATATATAGCGAGGATCAAGAAAAAACTCGGAATCAAGTCCAATATAGAATCCGTATAATAAAAAATGGTAAAAAAGAATGATATTAGAAGTAAGGGTATAATGTAGATCAACATCAGTCCAATTAAAAAACGTGTGTCATCTCTCTCTCGATCTACGTCCGACGTGTTTCGCCGATCCGGGCACGTACCTGATAACTGAATTGTCTCACAACCTTGTACAATCTGTTCGCCTCCTCGGCGAAATACTCAGCTTGGGTGAACAGGTCCTGGGTGGTCTTCAACGCGCCCTCGCCCCGCGTGAACTGATACATCGAGAACGCCATCGACGACATGTTCTTCGCCCGCTTCACGATATCGTTGTTCTCCTCCAGAGCGCTTCCGCTCTCCTGCCACTTCTCCGTCTCGGCGTCCATTTCCGAGGTGATCAGCTTCATCTCGAGACCCGCCTTGGCGATCTTCGCTTGCTCCTCGCTGTCAAGTCGCACCGGTTTTAGCGGCTTGCTCGTCGTGCCGTGTTTCTGTAACGAGAGTATTCATACTGATGAATTATTCATTGTTTTTTGTATTGTCGATTTGTTTAGAAAGATTCTTCTTTTAAATTCAAAGATGTTATTGATTATTTGTATTCGAAGCAATTGCTACGTACTCCTGGCCGCGGCAGCGACATGTAAACTTGTTTTTCCGGCCGGTTTTGACTGAGTTCTAGCACATCTTTTGCCACTGTCGTTACGTCACTCATCAGCCACTGCCACATGTCGGTAAATACTGCAAAATATTAAAAACAAAAATATTAAAAGTAAATTATAAGTTACTATCACCGGATTTAAATATATATCAGAAAATCTCTCTCTCTCTCTCTCTTTCTCTTGAGATGACTCACCCTCGAGATTTTCCTTGGCTATCTTACTAGTGGGATGCCTGGCCAGTGTGTGCGCGGCTGTTACGACTTGCGGACCATATATTCTCAAATTGATCTCCGTGAACTTGGCCGATACTTGCAACGATTCCGAAAGTGCAACGTGTCTCAAGAGTTTGCACACCTGTAGAAGAAATAATAGTATGCAACAGCACTGATATACATATGTATTGTATATACACACACATATAGAATTATATGTATGTACATACATATATATATATATATATATATATATATATAGAATTTATATATACACGTATTTATATACATATATAGAATTTTATTTTATGGTAACTGCACCGATAAAAAAGCAATCACGTATTCTGTCTTCACTTACGTATACACACCGTGTAAATATTTTCAAAGTCACGAAGATTTATCGTTAGCGTCAGATATGAATAATGAACGCGAGCTAATACACTTAAAACCAGATGTAAAATAAATCCAATTAGGTACTGTAACTGATTACAATCTAGATATGATGGATAGACGCGCTATCATTTGCGCGTAGTGTGTCTAATGGTATAAAAAAATCAATAATCTTGTTTTAAAAGCAAAATCAAATAATCTCGTTTTAAAACCGACCTCAACTGTGTACTTGTGAGAATAATCTCGCGAGAGAGATATTTTTTTCCCGCAACTCTCGTTATTTCCGAAAGTTTGAAATTTCTAGCGGTACGCGTGAACGCGCAAAAACATATGTGTACTACTGGGAGCTTACTTCGAGAATATGTTCGATATACTCGTGGAACCTGTCGCTGCTCTCCTGCAGACGGTCGATGTCAGTGGCCAGCGCGAGATTTCTGATTGTTGACACGAGTTCTTGGCCGGCCTTTGTCACTTGGCCAAGATCGCCGGCCTGCTCCATCGTCGTTACACAGAGCTGCTGGCGGAGATCCCTGGTTGCCCGTAGGACACCCACCACCGCTTGCTCCATTTCCGAGCTAGGTGAACCCCCGCCGCCTTCGTAATTCTGACGGAACACGATGTCTATCGTTTCATACCTTGCCACCGTTTAACTTATTAGGCAAAATTTTTCACACTTCAAATTTGTTACTCAAAACATATCATCATGTTTAACGAATTTAGAATTATTATATTTATATTTGTTAATTCCCAACTTGAGATATTACGTCAAGATATTTTCGTCAAATCGCATAATTTTTTTTTCTGCGTTTAGATTTATGTCATCTCATTTCTCATAATGCGAGATATATATAACTCTTTGACGAAATTTGTTTCTCTACACGATATTAAAACACTAATGGAACTTTGTTGTACACTTTCCTGCGAGGCGAGATAAAAGATTGACTTACCATACTGTTACCGATCCGCAAGAGTGTATTGAGCTCGAGTTTCGCGCGATCACAGAGCAAAAGAATATTTTCTCTGTGTTCATGGCTCGTGTAGGCGCTGTCGGTAAAATCCTGTGTTCTCTCGACCACTGTTTCGAGGGCCGATGTAAGTGTCTCGCGACAGTCCGGTCTCAGCAGGGTCATCCTCGTTGTTTCAACGAGCCTCTCGAAGTGTTTCAATGCCGAGCAAACGGTACTGCTGTCCCAGTCTTCCTGCTGCGGGCTCTGCAAAACGGGGCGATCGTAGAAGATATATTTTTCGCGATATATAATTCCTCTTTTTTTTTTTTTAAAGGAAAGTATATTTTTCTTGATTATTTAAAACTGTTTTTTTTTTAAATGCCTTTGATAATTTTAACGAATTACTTCGATAGCGCGGGAGCAAATTCGCGATCACGTTTCATGCAAATTCGTAATGTTGGGAAACACCGACGACAAACGTTATTAAATCTTTTAAAGAGATGTCACGCTCCGGAAGCGTCCCACTTCGGCCAGGTTGTCTACAATCACTTTAGAATCGATTATGTCGCGCGGAAAGTGGGTAGTACTTAAGTGTAAAATACAAGGGTGGCTATATGTTTTTCTAGCACGGGTAAAGGTCGTTCATCATGACCCGACTTCTTTCCGCGTTTGTTTCTTCGGGAGAAATCGAGAGAGATTTTTGGAAACATGGTAAATCACGTGTAGGAAGTACATATGTATGTATAAGCAGTACATATATGCTCCTCGCCGCTTATTTGACGTTGAAAAAAATCCGGCGCAAAATTCAAGTGTCGCGTGCATTGAAACATCGGGCGTACGTAGTAGCTACGGGTAGTAAGTATGGGTATACACACAATTTAGCGCAGAAATAATCATCTTTACGATGGTCGTTTAAGCGCCTTTTCATAGCGAGACGATCTTACCCGCGAATAAGAATTTCCCATCGTTCCGAGCTAGACGTGAAATCAGCAGTTTCATTTATCGTCGATTTCACTACTTTCTATCACATTATTTCATTTCCAACTTGTTATGTAAGCTCTCCTCGTCGTTGTTAATTTTTTTTTGTTTGTTTATAATACTTTTCTCGATACATTTTAATAAAAGATATTTTTAATATTTCGGATATTAGCAAAATTTTGCAATAAACACGGATGTTGACAAAATAATATCTTATTTCAATCATTATTAGCGATTATTAGATTTGTTCAAGTATAGTCGTGTATAATATTGATTAATGATCGATTGTGTAATCGCAATTGGTAGAGTCGTGGGAATGCATTTCGCTACAAGTCTCGTATACTACTCATTTTCGACCGCTGCTTATCGATTTTACGCCAGATCAGATACCGCGCCATTATTTATGGTTTCTCTGGAGTCGTGGAAATACGGAATCTCGCTTCGATATCTCGTTACAACTTCTTCGCAAGGGCAAAACGCTCTTTCTGTTCAAGGTCGGTTAAGTAGCACATTAGCGAACGTAACGTAAATCACAATTTGGCGAACAAAGGCTCTTTGGAACACTTTCAAAGTTTTCGGAACCATTTCACCATACACGACTTTTTCATTCTCCCCCGATAACGCTCACACGCAATATGGAGCATATATGCGTGCTCAATGCAGCAGAACAATGAGACGGAGAGATGTGGATAAATGTCTGGAAAGTAACACAGCGTATTTGGCAAGCGCGATTATTACTGCATTTCTTGGCAAAGTCGCTTGACGCGAGAAACGTTCGTGTTCGCGGTGTAATTATTTTCTCGTTATTATCTCACGCGGTAATTCATATCGCACACAGTATTTAGAGTAAATAACTGCGATAAATTAATACACTGTCTTTTTGTTTGGGAGAAGCGCGTTTGTTCCCTCAGACGTGTATAATATCTATGAAAATGCGAACGTAGCTTACCTGCGAATTCGAGTAAGACTGAGATTCGCTGCAGTCCACTACGCCGTCTTTAACGACGTAATGTATCAGATCCATCGCTCTTCGCATTTGACAAAAAACGGTGTCTCTGTTCTCTCTCGCTGAAGGACACTCGGGATGCCTCAAACACGTCTTGCTGGATGTGAGCAGCATCATGGTGCTTCTTTCTAGCACCTGACGCGCCGCCGCCATCTGCGCGCGACGTCTCTCGTCTTTGAGATCGTTCTGAAAATCACGTGCCACGCATTGAATTGAATCCCGTTTCAGTCAAAAAAAAGTTCAGGCAACGTGTAACAGTTATTACGATCGCGGGATGCACGTCGATCGGCACGAAAAAAAAAAAAAAACAAGTCTCGCCTCACCTGACGATCGCCGGTTAAATGCGCCAACTCGACCATTTCACCGCCGAATTGGCTGAACGCCTTGACGAATTCGGTGAAATTCGAAACGCTTTCGAGACGTCCGAGACTGCGGGCGACCTTATCCTTGGCGTGAAGCAGTTGATTGACCACGACGATGTCTGCCAGGAGAAGAACTCTCGTCACCGAGCCCAGAAGACATCTGGCGGCTCTCACGACGGAGCCTCGGTCAGCCAAACTGTCCTCCAAGGCACATTCGCACAATTTTTCGATCGCCGAACCTAAAAAACAAAACAAAAAAAAACGACATATCGTAAGTGATAGTTTGGATTCTCTGACTTGATATACATTCTGCAGAGATTAAAAAGTGTCAAGTTCAGTCGTTCACTAAATCCTACGGCCAAATACTGAAATTAAACATCTCTTTTTTTCACGAATTACCGTAAAATTTAAGTAACCGATTTAATTATGAACCGAGCCCATTCCACTTAATTGCGACGGCTACGGGTAATTGGGTACTTGTGAGTGCTCGTAATTAGCTACTCCACTTGTGCGCTAGCTCACCTAAACAACGTGCGCGCTGTGACTTATTCATTAAAGAAGTTTAAACAAACTAAAGAAAAAGATTCGCATAGAGAACCCAAACGTAGATTTACTATATTTGAGTATAGAATAGAAATAATACGCAAATAATTTACTGTTTTCCGCTTTTATTCCAAAGTTATATATAAAATTGTTTTTATTTTTAATTCAGTTCAAAAATTCAAACAGAAGTAAATTGTAGAGTGCGAATAATCAGATTAATTTGTTACATTTGACACTCGCTTTGATCAAAATTATCTAGCTTTTTTTTTACATCAAAATATTTGTGTCAAACATGTTTATTTTATATTTTATATTTTATAAAAAAAAAATAGAAAGGATGATATTATACAATTTATTTTTTAACGATGCACATGTGCACGTAATGTGGTTTGAAAATACACGACATCAATCGAAAACTCGGAGAGCACGAGAGAACACGCTGTATCATTAAATAGTTATTTCCTGAATTAGAGGGCTGTAGTTAGCGCGAAACACAATATCGCCTCAAGCTATTGCCGTGTACTAATTGTTCATCGCCATTAGTGGCTCACGATATCCTAAACGTAAACTGTTACGGGAAAATCGATGAGAAAGCAATAGATTATTACATCGATAATGTCTGTTCCTTTTACGTAGAGTAATCATGATAAAATGTCACATATGTCGTATTCGTTAAAGTGAAGTGATAAAAATCGATTTATAAAAAACAAATCTTTCTTAACGACATGAATGTTTCATCGTTTTCGAGCTCTCATCGTTGCGAGCTTTCATTAAATACTGCTCGTCAATTCATCTCCCCGGACAATTCTCTCTCTTTCTCTCGTCTCAGCTCAACGATGTATTTATAAACTTTTCTCATAGACACTGCTGCAAATTATTCGCGCTCATCGTTCTATTCGGTGAATACTTTTCTCATTACACGCACCTTTTACTCGTTTCTCATCAAGTTAAAATGTGTAAGGCCTCTAGTTCTAATTTTTCTTTTCTTACAAATCTCATTAAGCAGCTCTCTTTGAGCTTACGCAATTTACATACTTCCTACAATCTCTATGTTGCGGAGCATTTTCTTTTTTAATTTAATACTTAACGCGAGATTAAAGACATTATAACAGAGAATATCTTCTTTACACATTTTATATGTACATTTTATACGTTCTGTGCAAAGTTTTTTTTTGATAAGACAACATATGCGCTCTCTCTCTCTCTCTCTCTCTTTCTCTCTTTCTATATATATATATATAATATATATGTATATATAATATTCATATATATTTTTTTTATCGAAAAATATAGTCAATGTTGTAAGATCAGCTAACTTGATACGGAATCCTTACAGCGTTTTATACAGACTGTGTTACGCGTCCAAGTACACCGAGATCTTGACCTAATTTAACGATGGTTGAAGTGCGCCGATGATTCCGTATGATTTCACGTAATCTACATGTTCGATTATCGACCGGATTATCGGCCCGCTCGTGTAATAATAAAAAAATCTCGCTCCGATTTCCGTGATATTTTTGTGTGCGTGCGAGATAAAAAAAAACACACGCGGCACACACGTTACTTACTCCGATATTAGTATCCCCGGTATGCATCCGGTGTATTGCATTTGGGAGATAGCAACGAACGCGACGCGCAGAAGCGTATCTCTCCCAGGAGTGCGCTTTTCATGATTCACAGGAGCAAAATGCATCGAGTATATATGCGAAACAAGAACGTTGACATTCGTGGTTTTATTTCTTGCTCTACGCGAGTGAAAAGAACCATTTTGTGCTCTGCGTTATTCATCGACATCGACGTCGAAATGTTACGCGCCATATATCCCGCGTATGGATTTATAGCTGCAGTTATAAAAAAGTGCACAAGCGGGGAAAAACGACGATCATTGTTGTACAAAATTTATGCGTTTTACCGGAGAGACGAGAAATTTTTGAGATGCCTATCAATCGCTTAATTATGTGCTACCTCCCCTAACTTCCCGCTGACACGCGATATATAATATTGAAAGAACAATTACTCGTTGCGCTTAAGCTCGCGTGATTAGCGAAGCTAATCCAGAAGTTGCGTCGAATTTGCGATTTTCTTCGACGACGATGGCGTGTGGTTGTATATTAACACACACTGTGATTTGTTTCTGAATTTCTGCTATTAGATCGACGAAATTGTGAGCATTTTACTGCAGTAATTAATGATTTAATTATCTCAAATTGATGCGCGATGTATCTTTTTGCGCTCCGATTCTACATTGTGAAAAGAGCATTATATAAATGCGGATTAGCGGATGTGATGCTCGTGGCGGTCTCGCGTTCATCAACCATCAAATTGCAGAGGAGTAAACAGCGTGGAACAAACGTTTTACGATATAATCGTGATAACGCGAGAGCTTATACGAACGATCAATGCGACTAATGAATTGCCAACTTTATTCATTAAAGAGAAAGGGGAGAGATCGGAGAGCAAAACGTTTATCTGCGGTGCCCTATCAGTGCGCGCTATTAAATCAGTTCGATGTTCAGTGCGCTTCTTCTTCGCTTAATTTTTTTATACTAACGCAAGTGATTTTTATTTGTATAAATTTTTTTTCATTCATCGTTGATAAATTTTCGATCTCTCTTTCTCTCACATTTCATATACTTCGATTCTCTGATAATTTATTTTTGCTCTCGTGCTACACGATATTTCCAGCCGCTATTTGCATGTAACCGTTTTATTGCCAATTATCTCGACTTCGATCTTCTGCGCTCATTTCTCGTGTGTACGTAGTAACGCGATTTCAATTGATTACCGAGCGAACGTTTTTTTTTTTTCGTTGTGAGGACGAAAATCGACTATGAATAATAAACTTCTATCTTTAGTTTGTACATGTACACGTTAGATATTTATATATATCTGGAAGCGCTCGAATACGCGATATTCCTTTGGCAATTATTATCCAGATACCACGCGACGGTGCGCATTCGTCATCACGCTTGAGCGGCACCAAGTTGGCACTGACTGCAATAACTACTTGTGTTCGCAACTAGATAAGCGAGACTATTCCTCAGCAACGTTGCTTTATCCACACCGTATGTACGTACGCGCGCTGTTTCCCCCGCGGTGCATAAATTTGGCATGTCGCCACTTATCTTTTACAGCGGTCGCTTCCCGTTACAGTGAGATGCGCTTTGCTCCCTCTTCTCCGAGACAGCTCCGCTGTCTCTCGACGCGCGAGTTTAAGTTTCCTCGAAGCATCGAAAATAGCGTTATCTCAGAGGAAGGAGAACATAACCGAGCGTTCGCACAAGAGCTTTTACACGCGCTGTTGTCGCGCGCGTCTTCGCCACCTGATCCCCGATTATTTATTCGTGTTTAACTGATACTCTCGTGTACACAGTTACTGCGTAGAGCTGTTTGAATCTCTTAGAGCCAGTCTACAATAAAGGTAGTAAGACCGTAGGAGTAGAGAGTAAACTAGTTTTCGGTGAAGTAACAACGGGAATAACTTAATGGGTAATTCCCACTTCAAACTATCTACTGCCTTACTGTCAGCCAATGAAAGACGCGTGTTAAAAAACGCGAAATATAATTACTTGTATAGACAAAAATGAAATAACTCCAAGAATCTTATTTCTTACTCTATACTGCCTACTTCCATTGTAGACGGCTCTTTATACACGATTATTTTTATGTGACAAAGAATAACGATTTTTCGTGGTCACATATAGTAAAACTCTTGACTCGAATCTCTGCGATCGGATGATGATCTTCGTGCATGCGAAAAATCGTCCGACACAATTTACACACAAATTCATCGCGTGTCACGTCATAGTGAATCCCGTCGGCATCGCGATAGCCTTCGCGGCTCCGCGGTTAGTTACACTTATGGCGTCTGATTTACACGCGATACGACGCGAAACGATTTGTTCAGGCCGGGGATAGACAACAACGGTTATCCCTACGTTTGCATGACTACTCCGTTACGATCGCCGCAATATCGGCGCCCTTTCGACGTCATTCTATCGCTACGCGAATTGATACGTCTCTCGTGCTCCGACAAGTAATTCGTTGCAGTAATTTAAATAATCGAATCTTCGTGTCGGACGATAGTCGGAAATCTTCTATCGATCTTATCGCAAGTTCGCGGAACACGTCGGTTTTGTATGTACCAAGTACATGTAATACATTCCGTTATGTATTACAAAAATTTCATCTGACCCGCGTGTTATACGTGTGACGCGCGAGATCGCGGTTTATTATTTATATATCACCGCTTTCCCGTAAAGCACAAGATCGATGATAGCGAGAAGAATAACTCGCTTATAATAATAGCGTCTCTTGTGTGCACGTAGAGATAAAGTTCTCCGGTATCAAATGCAACGCTGTTAACAAACGAGACGCAATTTTGCATCTCACAAACCGGTCGGTTTTTCATTTTCAATTAAACTTTTTGGTTGGATTTACGTCGACAGTTTCCGCTTTCCGAAATCAGTCTTCCGAGATCTCCAATTTGTGTCGCGGGACATTTTGCTTCCTTGAAGACCGGTCGTCTTCTTCTCTTGAATAGAATTGTTTCCCAAAAAGAGAGAGCGAGAGAGCGCGAACAGGTGTGCTTAGAAAAAGAAATATCTGTGGTCCTTATTCCGGCCATTACTTCTCCGCTATTTGGCAAGGATACGTCCGGGGACTTTTCTTGCGTGTTAAGTGGCGAAAAACCTTTCAAGGTTCGGCAAAACTGGGTCACCGCGCGCACACTGCACTTCGCCACATCGTGCGGCGTCTATGCGGGGGATTTGTCGTTCTACAATGTGCGGTCTGGCGTGAAGACACGAGAAGATATCATCTGCCGCGACTGACGATAAGGCTTTCGGCGAGCGAGCGACGTGTGCAAAGGTTACGGTTATCCTTATCCTCCGCATACGCGCGGATCCACCCCCTTTCTTCCGGGCCTCGCGTGCGGCAGATTATCTGTGCAAGGTTGCACGCGACAAACGGAAAATTTGTATCTCGCGGAGAACGTTTGACGCTGACGTTCGAACGCTCTTAATCCACGCGAGCAACTCTTTTCGCGTCGTAATTCAAGACGAGTAACATCTCCGCGTGAATCTTTTATTTCTCCATCGTTTCCATCGTAAAACAAAAAACAAGGTTAAACCGGTAGAGATACATTCTGAGGAGAAGATATGCGGATCGTTATTTCGTGTGTGAGGTCGTAAAATTGCATCGGAGAATATGTAACGTGTTCCTTTAAATCTTCGCGAATCAGATTTTCGCGTGACCTACTATTTTCGGATGCGCGCGACCAGTAGTCAAGTTCAGAGACAAGAGAGTCCGTATATTTTCAACGATTTCACGTACGCGTATTTGGATTTTTATTCACGTAAGACGTTTTCTTTTTTTTTTTTTACTGAATAATGCATCAACACGCGGTTAAAACTTAACTCACGTACTCGTGATCTCTGTGTGTGCGAATTCATCCGCGATAAGAAATAATTCTTTTAAACGTAGAGTTGATGAGAGAACAAATATGTATTTGACTTGAGATAATGCTGTTCTCGCGCAAACTAACTAAAGCTGTCGAGCTTGATGTAAGAGTATTATAAATATAATACACAATTTGTTCTCTCTTAAGACCGGGGGATAATATCAACGGAGAAAAATAGACAGAATATCCGATAAAACAGAAACTTGCACGTTAAATCGCTGGAACACTTCACAAACACAATATCGTAATGAAGTTTACAACCGAGGCGGAAGTTTTATTATATAATAAATCCTCTCCTTGCGCGCGCATTCCTTGCATTGTTCTTACATCAATTTCAGCAGCATCGGATTATAAAATTTTTTGCGTTTAAAATTTAGTAAACGTTATCTCCCGCACACACCTCGTTGAATAATGCTTGTTGCAAATCACGTACCGGCGCTCGCTGTATACAAATAAAAAATCGCGAATTTTCTTCTCACGGTGATCACGAACGCTACAGAATTTCAAAATCCATTTACGGAAATTTCCCATTGTTGTTTCTTCGATAGATAATGTACTTTCTTGAAGTTTTCCATTGACCGCCAGTACCGCACAATGCATGCGCATAGTTAGTGCGCCGTGTTTTGACGCAAGTTTATCTTTGTGAAATGTAATTGAACACGTTTGCACATTGTTGTTGCGCAAACGCGCAACTTTTAATTGAAATTAAAATATAGTAACAGGTACGTGCGCGAGAGAATGCACTTGTATCGAGAGTTCGCGTTTCGTCACATGTCGCGCGTTTTTCAGTGCGATTCAAAACGACCTTCAAAACAACTTCAAGAACATATTTTCAAATTTTTTAATTTAAACATAAGCGTCCTTCTGTCTTTTGTTAGTTTGCCTTTATTTATGTTATTGCGACCTTTAACGTAATTGTTATTTACGCGCTTACCAGCAATCCTCGCCTCCTTGCATGCCTCGTACATCTCCTGTTTGATCTCCGGGTTGTCGTCCGCGATAGTTTCGCCCACGGTAACGAATCTCTCGACCGCCAAATTTACCGCCTGGCCGACTCTGGCGACCGCTCGTAGACTCCGATCCGAGCATAGCGGTCGCTCTCTGTGCGAGATTAACGTCGAAATCTGCAAACAATTATGCGCATCGTGTCGTGAATGCACAAATCAAATCGAAAAAAAGATGAGGAGAAGAGACTTCATCTTAAAATAAGTCTAAAACTACATACATATATGTATGCGCTAAATGTATTTTTCAGACAGTGATGATGAAAAAAGTGGCAACGAAAGACCTCGAATCGCGCTTTATTCCCGACCATCTGACGGTCTTCCCACGAGTGAGAGCAATTTTTCAGAAACGGGTGTAAATTCGCCTTTATAGATCTCGGTCTCTCTTTTACTTCTGCGTGCATTTCGCGTTTTAATCAATGTCACGTCTCGTCTAACCCGAGGGCGCGATTTCGAAATAACCAGATCCGTATGTGCCGTCCAGTAATGCATATTCCGCACCTGTTCCGCTCGTGTATGGTTAACGGCCACGGGCGACATGTGGCTTGCATCTCTCGTACTGAATTGCATCGGGGGTTTGCGGTGTAGCTACCTGGTTGCGCCCCGAGCGCATTCGCCGAGCCGTTTTCCACACAATTAGACGCGACGTATTCGTGTAACGTTCCTTTCAGAGATGGTCTTTAGTCGATGGTGAGAAGAGGAACGCGAATTGATGCGGGCAAAGAGGCGGGCGGATTCACGGACTATTGTTTCAAGAGATGAGTGCGTGCAGGTGTGCACATACATACGACACACACACACACACACACACACACACACACACACACACACACACACACACACACACAGCGCACTGTCGCACGCACGCACACGATTCCATTCATCTCGATCGCCTTATGTAAATGAGAGCAACGTCTATGACGATACGGCTTCGTTTGCGTTCGGTTGCATGCGAGAGCGTGAATGGCTATGCGGGATGAAGCTATATTTCAACACGAGTATTATCTTATGTTTGTAAAGCTGTGACGTCAGGCAAGGCTGTAACAATATCGATTTGCTGCCGGCCAAGCCACTATGTATTTTCTTCCGCGATTACACAAAGCGAATTGTGTGATATAAGCGATGATGTAAGAGGAAAGAGAAACTTTAATCACATCCACAAACGGTATATAATTGAAGCTTAAGCCTACTTGGCTCGCATTTAACCCGTAGTTTTGCTTGCGTCCCTTTCCCATTCGCCCGAAAAAAAAAAAAGGTAATAACGCGCTGCCAATGTGGCTTTGTACCGACGAGAAAAAAATTGCACACGTCGACTATGTATTTTATTCAGCCACTGTGATAATATTTATCTGGATCCTGAATTTTTTTCCTTCCTAGTGGGCGATTTTATTTGCTAGTACCAGCAAATTGTGCAATTTATACGAGTGTGAGATAAAATTGTGAAAAATCGCCGGTTTTATTGTGCGCGACGCATAGATCCCGCAATGTTGACACGTTACGCAATGATCGCTTGTTATTTGCTGTTATTTGTAAGTTGTTGAAATAAAATGTGGAATTCGCGGAAACGTATAACGTGCATTATTGCAGTTGGAAAAATTTGAATATTTTAGGTTTCTTTCTGTGGTTAAAACTATTTATATGAAAATTTTTTTATAAAAGTGAGCTTTCCGTATCATCAAAAAAATATTAAAATTATATACAAATAAATTAATTTAAATAAATTCTTTTTATAAAAATTAAAAGCAAACTTACAAGTAAAAGTTGCGAAGAGGAAATATCGATGCCAATTTATTTTATATATTTGAAAAACACATAAAGATATTTTTTTTAATGTCAAATTTATATACAAATATGATTTTCTTCTCTGTTTTTCTCTTGCATAACTGTATATTCACAGATACATACATTTCATATACGCAGAGAAAAGTTTATACATTAATGTCATTTCACGTGTCATTTTTTACGTTTTATTGACAGCTTCTTTAACGTCGCCAACGGAAACTAGTAACGGAAGACTGTTTGCGCAAAGTTCAATATAACTTTGCATAATTTTTCCGTCGGAACTCCATCATTCGCGATGAAATTCCAACAATGATGTTCTTTCGAACATCTGACAAGTAACCGTCAAATAATTGAAATAGCGATTTTCCTCTTCGCTAGAAAAATCAGTCGACTTGTATGAAAATTCTCGAAAGTTCATAAATTTATGCATTTTCGTGGGAAGAAAAAAACCGCCGGTGGTATTTCTCGTTAAGATGGAAATATTAATGCTCATATCGACCGTACATTCTTTCGATCTGGCTCGTTTTTGCCGCAGAAAATTAACAATAATTCAAACCAAGTCCGCGGCGACTGGTGATGATATCGATTCAAGTGCTATGGATGATAACCATTAATCGCTTTCACGCGCACGAAATTCATCTCTCGGCTATTCGTGGAATTTTCGATATCACCGGTGAATATTTAGTCCGCGAGTTATCATCAATCAATCCCCGATGCCTCGTCGAGGTATCGAGGCATTTCCTGACGCAACTTCATCTTTCGCGACACTGTAGCGAGAGAGATCGTGCTCATAACTTGGTGTTCCATTACGGAGGCGGTTCGTGAATTTATCGCTCTAATACCCGACGATTATACGTGACATTATAAAACGTAGAAATAACTTGTTTCGCAGTCGCAGTCTCGCACATAATCCAGACATTATTATTAATACGTAATCACGTTTTTCAAGAAAAGTTGGATAAAAAAAGAACCGATATTTACATTTTTAAATTAACACACTTATTCTTTTTATATGATGCTGGCAGATAAAAAAAAAAAAATAATATCCAATCTATATAAAAGGTGTACTTTCTTGTTTTATTTTTATATGTCAGTAAAAGTTTTATATCTGAATGATCGTGAGCGTCCTATCGATATTCCTCCGATGCGAGGGAATAAAATTGTGTTATAGATATTAATAAAATTTCCGCAGCGAATAATATCACGCTATTATAATCATTCAGTAAATACATTTTAGTGCTAACAATAAGTAATTCCCACGTGTTCATTACCGAGACAACGTGACATATAGCTGGAGTTGTGCAATTATTCATAAGCGACTGATGTGTTCGTACTATGCTTGTACGTCGCGTCGTTGCATTTCTAATTTAAACGGCCATTAAATATATCATTTATTCCGATAACACTATCACAGAGAACAGCAGCAATATTGCATAAATTCAATTATCCGAGATCTTTCTCTTCATTTTGAAAATAATACAACAATAAAAATTTTGTTAGACTGCAAATTATTGCAAATAATAAAACAATTTTTTTTAATCTTTTTCTTTTTTATCTTTTTGGAATTTTCTACATATGTTAAAAATACATATTGATTTTTATCTCGTTGCGGGAGCTTTGTAATTTTTCACAAATGTGCAAAAATTGAACTATACTAAAATATCGCCGCGCAGAGACACTAATGTTTCATTTGTCGAGACAAGAGTCTCGACACTTGCAATCTTATGTGATGTATCGTCTTTCGGCATTATCGAAAGTAGATGTATTTTTGTTGAAAATCGATTTGTTTCACCTTCCATTTGCAAAGTGGATACTTGGAAGCAGGCTTTTGCAAATGTAAGCGCGGTAACAACGTCGCCACAATGGCGAGAACGATGAGCTGCCACCTGCTGTGACTTGAGGAATCGCTTCCAGTTTAGCATTGAAGGATAGGCGCCCTTGTACAGAAATTACTGCGAAATGCTTTAAATATTCACCTCGAAAGTGTTAATGAGCGGCATTTTTCAAAATCATGCTTATATTCTGAGAATAAAATATACACTTTTATCTTTTGCTTTTTTTTTTTT